>NW_006772681.1:3115523-3117579 GCF_000442215.2 Lipotes vexillifer | reverse complement strand
CAGTGTCCTTTGGCCCTAGCCTTGGGACTCCTCACTTCCAACGGCTGGCGCAGTCGGCAGCGGCAGCTCGTTGGGGCGAATCCAGGCACACTGTGACATCCCCTTTCTCTTTACATCCTCCCTTGACGACCTTCCATCCTGATCCGCCAACATCTCCAGGTACTTCAAACGAGTCGCCACAAAACCAGTGAGTTTCCCGCTCTGGGTTGGCCCGAGACCCGCTTCCCTTCCTGGTCTTGTGGTGATCGGCCGGGCCTCAGGAAGCCTCTGTCAGACAGAAGGCGCCTCAAGAGGTCCTCTGTTCTGGGGATGCCCCAGTCTAGAGTGCAACCTCAGGTCGCTGGCAGACAGGGCAGAGGCCTGTTTCCCTCTAGGGATGCCTTTTGTTGTTTGTTTTGTTTTGTTTTGTTAATATTTATTTATTTGTTTGTGCCGGGTCTTAGTTGCAGCAGGCAGGCTCCTTAATTGCGGTTCGCTGGCTCCTTAGCTGTAGCACGTGGGCTCCTTAGTTGCCGCTGGAACCTGGGTCCCCGGCACTGGGAGTGCGGAGTCTTATCCACTGCACTACCGGGAAGTCTCTAGAGATGCCTTTTTGGTAGACGCTGTGCCTGGTTAAGGTCCAATATGGGTATAACACCCTCTACTCTTGCTGACTCACCTTTGGGATGTATTCTTAAAAACTGAACTTGGAAGTTCCCTGGCAGTCCAGTGGTTAGGACTTCGCACTTTCACTGCTGTGGCCCCGGGTTCAATCCCTGGTCTGGGAACAAAGATCCCCAAAGCCTCCCACAAGCCGCACAGTGTGCCCAAAAAAAAAAAAAAAAATTGGATTAAATTTGATTTCCAAACTCTCTCCAACATTTGGTTCCGGATCAGGAGGTCTGGCCTCTCTACAGGTCCCTAAACTATAACACCATCCTGCAGCTTGATCTCTCTTGTCAAAACTCGGGAAGGACTCTGAGGTCCCCTACATTCAGGCCTTCATGGCCCTGTCACAAAACCCCAAATTACGACAAACCTGTCACATATGCCTCTCCAAATTCTGCCCTCCAAGCTTGACACAGATATTCTCCAACATCCCTCCTTTAATCTCCCACGCACTTCTCTTAACCTGCTCCCTTCCTACTGCTCCCCCTTCCTATCCCGACACCCTCTCACCTTCCCACCCCCGTTCAGGTGCCTCATATCTGAACACCCTCAACCCCCTGAAAATCTCTTGCCTCTCCATGAGGTGGCCAATGGAGAAAAGGGCACTATTCAAGTTCACGTCCCCTTGCCTATGTCTGACTTGTCACAAGTCAAAAGTAAATTGGGATCTTTTGGTCGGGACCCCACCAATTTTATTCGGGAATTCAGAGGAACTCATGGTGGCTTTCGATCTGACCTGACAGGACATCTATGTCGTCTTGACCACCTGTTGTACCCTAGAGGAAAAGTCCCATATTTGGTCCCTAGGGTGGGCTTGGGCAGATGAAGCACATGCCTGCACCCCTGACAATGCCCATCCACCTGGGGCTGTCCCTGACACAGAAACAAATTGGACATATCAGGCCACCGACACAGGGCCTACATGAGGACAAGGCCGCTGAGATTACGTGATTACCTGCCTAATTGAGGGGATGAAAAAGGCTGTCATCAAGCCAGTAACTTACAACAAACTTGATGAAATAACCCAGGACTTCTCTGAAAACCCTACCTTATTTCAAGCCCGCTTAGCCAAAACTATGCATAAATACACAAACCTAAACTCTGAGAGTCCAGAGGGACTAGCTATTCTGGCCATTCACTTTACCAACCAAGCTGATATCAGACAAAACTCCAAAAACTTGAACAGGGACCCCAAATTCCCTTTGCCGTCCTATTAGATACGGCCTTCAAGGTCTTTAATAACCGGGAGGAGGCCTCGAGAGCCCAAAGGGCTAGATGGGAAGATGAAAGAGGTAAACAAACAGCAGGCCCAATATATGGCAACCGCAATTGTTAGCTTGCTGTCCATTTCGGGAACCCCTGTGGCTTGTCCCAGCCAACCAAAGGGGACAGCTGCCCGGCCCATTCC
>NW_006772681.1:3058597-3115404 GCF_000442215.2 Lipotes vexillifer | reverse complement strand
ATTCCTGCTTCCACTGCAGCCAACCAGGGCTCTTCAGTTGGGAATGTTCCAAGCCTCTATGGCCTTGTCTCAACCGCAAGCAACGTGGCCACTGGAAACGGGACTGTCCCTCTCTCCCTCAAGGGGGAGGGCCATCCCCCACTTAAAGGCCCCATGCGCCACAGGGAGGTCCCCAAGCCCCAAGGGCCCCTTCCCAGGGACAAATGCCCTTGACGCCCAAGGGTGACCAGAAGAGACCATAAAAGAAGCCCAGTTTCTCTCCCCCAGCAGACCCCCTCTTGGTCTCGCCTGCTGCTCCCTTGCAGTGTATTCAATAAATCTCGCTTTCTACCCTCACTTCTGACACAGTAAATTCTTTTATTACCTGCATTGCCAGCCCCATCGCCGCACTCCGCAGCAATAATGCCATCAGCAGCAACATGGATGGACCTAGAGATTATCATACTAAGCAAAGTAAGTCAGAAAGAGAAAGACAAATACCATATATTACTTATATGTGGAATCTAAAATATGACACAAATGAACGTATCTACGAAACAGAAACAGACTTACAGACATAGAGAACAGACTTGTGGTTGCCAAGGGTGGGGGAGCAAGGATTGGGAGTTCGGGATTAGCAGATGCAAACTAGTATGTATAGGATGGATAAACAACAAGGTCCTACTGTATAGCACAGGGAACTATATTCAATATCCTGTGATAAACCATAATAGAAAAGAATATGAGAAAGAGTATATATATGTTTGAGTAACTTTGCTGTACAGCAGAAATTAACACATTATAAATCAACTATACTTCAATAAAATTTTTAAAAATATCTGTGTGATGTACTCTAAAATTTTTTCTCTCACCCTTTTTAGTGCTGGTAACATCCCACCTGTGGTTTCAGACCCACAAATGGAAAAACTCTACTGGCTATTTTGGCCTTCTCTCAGTTTCTCAAACACACCGTGTTTTTTTATGCCTCAGGCCCTTTGCTCTTGCTGTTCCTTCTTATTCCTCACTCATCCCTAGCTCTTTCGATGGCTAGAAATCATGTTTTTGCTTAACACCTGCTCAAAAAACTTTCCTAGTACACCCAGCATGGTAGGTTTTCTCCATTACTTCCCCTTACCACTCTATTTCTGCCATAGCACTCATCACAATCTATAATAGCCTTTTTGTTTAATTCTTACTTTCTGTCTACTAGAATGAAAGCTCAGTGAGGGTCCTTTTTGATCCTGTTAACCAGTTTATCCCCAATATCCACAATAATGTCAGGCACCTGAGAGGCATGCAAACTGTTGACTGAAGAGATAGGCAAGCAGACTCAGCTATGGAAATCAAGTGGAGTGGTAGTCTTACTCCACGATTCCCAAGTACAGCTTGGAATTCTCCCTGAGCCTCTCATAAAGTCACAGAATAAATAGAGGAAGGTGATTTTATTTCTCTAATTTGCAAATTAACAATTTTTTAAAAAGAAACATAAATTAGTACAATAATAGGTAGAGTCATACACATATTTCTGGCTCCATTAGGTCAAAAGAAAAGAAGGACAAGAACACAAAGGAGACGAGCCTTCTAAGAAACTTGCTGTTCAGTCTATAGTCAATATGAAAAGGTAGCCTTTGGAGCCACAAAAAAGATGAAATCGTAGATGATTATGCTTGATTCTGAAGGAGTCAATCTCTCTGAGCAGCAGTAAGCAACAACTCAAATGTCCAAGTAGAGCATCAGGGTCCCTGAACAAAGAGCCTTCTTCTGGTTCCTCAGGCTCCCCCCACCAAGGGTATGGGCTCCCCAAGCAGTAGCAATATCATTCATAGCAAATGTCCCTCCTGTTTCAGGATGAGAACATCCACTCACTATAAGACCACAGAAGGACTCCTGGAGAGAAATGGGTAGTGTTCCCCACCAAAGGAGCTGAGGCTGGAGAAAGATAGTTTTCTCATGTTTCTGTCTTGGAAGCAGGCCAATGCTGAAGTCAACTGGGCTATACCAATTCTGGTGTGAACATGGAGCAGCCACTGGCGGTAACAAGGTACCTGGCTGTGCATGGGTTGATGAGGCAGGAGAAGCCAGGCCAGCACAAAGTCAGAGGCCCACTCTTCTAGTGTTGGGTCCACCTGATGCTCTTGAGGTCAATGCCATCCTGCACCATCTCCCAGAGAGGGCTGCCAAAGAGAAGAGGTATTTGGATGAGTGAAGGCTTAGGAAGCAGCCAGCACTGGCTCCTGGGCTGTAAGCCTTGACTTGCCTCCATCTGCTCTTGTCTCTCCTCTACCTCCTTGCCCTGATAGACCCCAACACAAGAGGTTATCAAGTCTTTCTCAGCTATATGTAAGCAACAACTACTGAAGCCCGCGCGCCACAACTACTGAAGCCCGTGCACCTAGAGCCTGTGCTCCGCAACAAGAGAAGGCCCTGCTCGCCACTGCTGTAGAAAGCCAACACGCAGCAAAGAAGACCTCACGCGGCCAAAAAAAACACAACAAAAACCCCTAAAGAACTGAATAAATTCAGATGTTTTTCATTATTTAATTAAATTTTATTTATTTGGCTGCATGGCTTGTAGGATCTTAGTTCCCTGACCAGTGATTGAACCCGTGCCCCCTGCAGTGGAAGTGCAGAGTCTTTTTTTCTTTTGAACAGAGAACAGGAGTATTTATTTATTTATTTTTGGCTGTGTTGGGTCTTCGTTTCTGTGCGAGGGCTTTCTCTAGTTGTGGCAAGCGGGGGCCACTCTTCATCGCAGTTTGCAGGCCTCTCACTATCGCGGCCTCTCTTGTTGCGGAGCACAGGCTCCAGACACGCAGGCTCAGTAGTTGTGGCTCACGGGCCTAGTTGCTCCGCGGCATGTGGGATCTTCCCAGACCAGGGCTCGAACCCGTGCCCCCTGCATTAGCAGGCAGATTCTCAACCACTGCGCCATCAGGGAAGCCCTGAAGTACAGAGTCTTAACCACTGGACCGCCAGGGAATTCCCCGTTATTTAATTTAATTAATTTATTTATTTAAAAATTTTAAAATTTATTTTTATTTTTGGCTGTGTTGGGTCTTCGTTGCTGTGTGCGGGCTTTCTCTAGTTGTGGCAAGTGGGGCTCTGTTGTGGTGCGTGGGCTTCTCACTGCGGTGGCTTCTTTTGTTACAGAGTACAGGCTCTAGGCGCTCAGGCTCAGTAGTTGTGGCGCACGGGCTTAGTTGCTCTGTGGCATGTGGGATATTCCCAGACCAGGGCCCAAACCCGTGTCCCCTGCATTGGCAGGTGGATTCTTAACCACTGCGCCACCAGGGAAGTCCAGTTCTTTAGTTTTTAATGACACCTTTTCATACTCTGAAAACAAGTAGCCAAGAGGATCCACTTTCCTGCTTTGTGGTATCTCTAAATCCTAAAATTCAAGGATTCTCAAACTTTGGTTTCTGGCAGTGTGAATACACAGCCTAAGGATAAGAGAGGAGCCAGCATAGCAATTTCTTCCAAAGGGTCTCTGGTATAATAGTGCATACCTCATTTCTCGAAGACGCTTCACATGGTAAATGCACTTCTCCACTGTGTAGTCTACTTCCTCCTCTGTAGTGAAACGGCCGATTCCAAACCTGAAAAAAACACAGAGAGGAGCTCTGCATCAGACCTGTGGCACCAGGGTAAATTCATTCAGCAAATACTCAATGAGGATCTACTCCACAAAAGACATGGAGAGAACATGGTCCTTCCCCTAGAGGGCAGAGTTTCTCCGAACATGGTCTGTGTGCCACCTGAGAATCACTCTAGAAGTTTCCTACTCCTCCTCCAAACCTAATGAATCAGAATCTCTAGTGTGGCACTCAGACCTCTTCATCTTTCACAGACTTCCCAGGTGACAGTCAATGAGGTCTGCGAAACACTGTTCGAGAAACTTTCATGTAGAATGAAGAAGGGATAAGTTTAACTAAATGGAGGAAGACTCTAACAGGAGAAGAATAATACAAAAGAGGATGCCTTTCATAAATGCTGCAGCTCAAATGACTGACCTGATAGAAGAGTGAGCTAAATCCTCATCAGTGCCAATTGCTCGAAGGACGTAAGAGGGCTCCAGGGATGCAGAGGTGCAGGCACTGAGGAGAAAGACACAGAGCCTTGCTCAGTTCAGCAATAAATCTGCTTTTGGCCACAAACCTCCAGTCTTGCTCCCACCCCCAGACTCCTGGAGTCATACCATGGAGACAAAAGAGACATTCTAATCTGACACAGCGAAAGGGCCAGATGCTGCTAGCTGCTCTGGCCCTTGTGGAGGATAACCTCCTTGAGAATGACACTGCCAAAGCATGACAGAGCATGATACCACGTGAGCTAGGTGTGACACCAAGAGGCAGCAGAGCACCAGATGCTCACTCCCCTACAACCGAATGCATTATCTGTATAGGCCTGGACAGCAGCTAAACCCTTGGTGGCCTCTGAAGCACCCTTGAATTCTGGAGGCCTGTAACAGAACTATCAGAATAACACTAGAACAGATACATGCATCTCCTGGGACCACAAAAGGCACAAAACTCTACCACAGGAGGCCCTCCTAGGGTGGCAAACTTTAGCCTGTGCCCAGCCAGCTAAAAATAGGTGCTTACAAAATGACTTTTACTCTCAAGAGCTCTTGTGCCTGCCATCTCCACAATGGGAAGCTTATTAACCTAACACTTAAAGCCAGACTAACTGGTCCTGCCACAGTCCCTGTCTATCCAATCCAACTCACCTCCCCGAGGATAAGGCAACATCCTTGAGTGCCATCAGCAGACTCTCCCCTTCCACATATGCAAAGGAGAGGTTGATACAGCCTGGAAGAGTGAATTACTATGAGAGAAGGCTCAGAGTCTCCAGCTCTTCCAGATGGGGACAGAATGGGCACGTCTGTACCTGGGTAATGGTGCTCAGGGTCCCCATTCATCACCACATCTGGAAGGCTCTTCATTATCTTCCGTGTCAGTCGTTCTGCTAACTTGGATATCCGCTTGTGGTCATACTGAGGAGCAGGCAAGGGAGGACTAAGCATAGTGACCATTAACAGCTCAGAAACACACAGGACGAGGAGCCCTGCCCGGTGCCCAGAAGTGACTGTGCATCTGACCCACCTATTGCCCTGTGTTGCTGATGGAGACCACTGTATCCCCAGCACTGAGCACAGAGATGCTCAATAACTGGACAGATGGTTTCAATAACCCAGAATAAATGAGCTGATAACTACTGAAGGGCCTGGATTTTGGAGCCCATAACACCTCCCTCAATAAGATGCCAGCAGCACTGGGACAAAGATGGTTTTCTTAAACCTTCTTTTCTGGCAAAGATCTGACTCAGTCATGCCCAGAAGCCTCAACACAGGAGACCCAGCACAGGGGAAGAATCTGTGGGAGGGAACTGCTCTCCGCATACCTCCATCTCTTGCTGTGCCACCTCACACGCAGCCCCCAGCCCCACCACCAAGGGTGTTGGGACTGTCCCAGACCGCATGCCCCGCTCCTGCCCCCCTCCACTCTGCAGGGCCTCCACACGCACACGGGGCCGGCGGCGAATGTAGATGGCACCAACCCCTGGGAAACAAAGTTTATTACAAAAAAAGAGAAAAAGGAAAATGCAGATGAAACAAAATATCACTTTTCAAAGGGGTCAAAATATTCTTTCAACTTTTCTGTAAGCTTGACATTTTTCAAAAAAATAAAGATTGGGGGAAAAGAAGAAACAGCAGCAAAAGCATAATACTTATCAAAATTATTTTATACCAGGAGTGACAGCCAAAATGGTTTAAAGTCGCTCCCTATGCATGTATAAAATGACATCATGCAGTGCAGCATTATTCATAATAGCAAAAAATTGGAAACTTAGATGTCCATAATCAGGAAAATGGGCAAATAAATTATGGTACATCCATGCCTGAAATTCAAAGGAGGTGTATAAAAGAATGAGGAAGCTCCTGTACTACCACTATAAAATCTCCAAGATACATTGTTAGAACACTGGTGAAATGTGAATAATGTCTGTACTTTAGTTTAAAAAAATTAAAGATGCATTGTTAGGTGAAGATGCAATGAGTGTAGTATGCTACTGTTTGAGTAAAAAGGGGAAGGGGGGAAGTATATATGTGATTATAAATGTATTTATTTATTTATTTTTGGCCATGTTGGGTCTTGGTTGCCGTGCATGGGCTTTCTCTAGTTGCGGTGAGCGGGGCCTACTCTTCGTTGTGGTGTGCGGCTTCTCATTGCGGTGGCTACTCTTGTTGCGGAGAACGAGCTCTAGGTGGCACGGGCTTCAATAGTTGTGGCACGCGGGCTCAGCAGCTGTGGCTCGTGAGCTCTAGAGCACAGGCTCAGTAGTTGCAGTGCACGGGCTTAGTTGCTCCGCGGCATGTGGGATCTTCCCAGACCAGGGCTCAAACCCATGTCCCCTGCACTGGCAGGCAGATTCCTAAACACTGTGCCACCAGGGAAGTCCCATATATGTGATTATAAATGCATAAAATAGTTCTAGAAAAATACTCAAGAAACTGTCTCCCTAGAGGGAACTGCATGGCTAAGAGACAGAGGTGAGAGACTTTCCACAGTGTACTTTTTTGCAGCTTTTGAATTTTGAACCATATTACCTTGTCTAAATAGAATAAAAATTTTTAATTAAAACCTTGAGGGGGAAAAAAAGGGGAGAAGTCAGAATGGAAGTAAAAATTAGCATGATCTCCTAGGGTCTATCAAAACTTAAAAATGTATACAACTTGTGACTCAGCAAATCTGTTTATAGGAATTTCATACCAAAATATGAGCATGAATGTACAAAGATATTCACTAAGTAGCCAAGGGTTTTGAATAGAGTGAGCACTTGCTGAAGGTCACCTTCTCCCTCACAGAACAACTACTGACTTATTGAGGCAGAGACTACAGGTACCATAGCAAGCAAGGCAATAGTTCCCAAATTTATTATGAAGGACCCTAGTTTTAAAATAATTTATGTGCCAAACTGCATTTATTAAGAAATATTTCATTTCCCCGTTAAAATAAAATCAAATTCAAGTATCCTACACTGTCTAAATCTCTGCAGTTCCCAGGTTCAGAGAGTCAGTGCTCAGATACTACATCTGGACAGTGAAGGATACAATGTTATCTAAATCTATTTAGATCCTGAGTTCAAAAAGCAAGAGTTTGGATAGTGAGGGATACCTGTACACATTTAAGTGCTGATCAGAGCTTCTGCTCAATATGAGTTAATTTTATCAAAACAGATTTATGTACAAAAAAAGCCAATAAGCCAATTTTAGTTAAAGACAGAACACCTGTTGGGCTTACAAAAACACTCTTTACAACCTCTGGGAGCCTTTAGAAGAAGACTCTCTTATAGACTTCCAGGAGTTATCACACCTTTTTCCACAAGGTATACATCCAGATGACACACCCCGCAGATACAGCAAGCGTACTGGCATAACCAACCACCACAGGCCCTCACCCAAGAGAGAGAGGAGGAGTTGTTCATTTTGGATGGCTACCTCCATAAAATAGAGGACAGTAGTCTCTTCCCAAAGATTGGGGTGCAGAGGCAGAATTCCAGCTAGAAAACATTCATAGGCCAATAGGACCATAGGAAACAGACAAGTATCCTTGAGAGATTAATAGGAGCAAAGACTACTAAAAGTAGGAACAAACACCAAGAAACATAAAAGCCCATACAATCTTCCCCTAAGGCTAAAGCAAGACACGAGGGAATGAAGAACTCAAAGAATATTGATCTGCAAATCACAGTGGGGTAGATAAGATAACTGGATTTATCCAGCTAATTTAATATGACAAAACCTTTGTTCCTCAACCAAATTAACATCTACATGAAAGTATTTTCTAAAGAGACCAGTGAAGAATGGCCTGCTATATAGTAACTGCTAGAAGCTACCAATAAGCACATGTTCCTAGCTATTGCTAAATGACACTTGCATTCTGCAGGGCACTCTGAATATACAATTTCCTCTGAGAGCAGTGAGAGTCCGCAATGAGTCCCAGGAACACCTGTCAAAGAGTTTGCCGGGAGGTCCAGAGAGGAGGAACTCTAGGAGGGGCTAATACCTTTTGGACCATAGATTTTGTGACCACTGATGCTCATGAGATCAATTTTCATGTTGTTGACGTCGAGTGGGATTTTTCCAACAGCCTGGGCTGCATCAGTATGGAAATACACCTTTCTGGAACTGCAAATGTGCCCTGAGAAAACAACAAAGGGGAAGAACCAGAGTACAATGTTAGGAAGTAACCTGGCAGTGGCCCCACAATATACCATGAGATCTAAGGCAAAATTATACATGGCATTGGCCACTAGCCACATAGTAAATCACTTCTCTCTCTTTCTGTCTCTGTCGCTCTCTCTTTCTCAGCTCTAGTGCCCTTGACTAGAATAAACAAGAGCAAGTGCAAAACACCCCCGATATTCTGATTCATAAGACTCTTCCTACCTCATTAACACTGGCCTTTCAATATATCAGGTTAACTTTTAGATCCTTTTGATTTAAAAGAAGCAAAGATTAACAGATCTATTTGCTAATATACCTAAGAGGTTACAGGGCGAGTGCCTCTGGCTCTATGAGCATAGTAAAGAGATGTTCTAAAACAAAAAAGGTAAAAGAGGAAGAGAAAAAAGGTGGAGGTTTTTTGTTTTGTTTTCTGCACCAAGTGCAATAAAATGAAAACAACATAAAGGGTACTACACCTGGATTCAAATACTAGCTATGCTATTTACAATATGTCCTTAAACAAGGAACTGAAGCTCTCTCTCTCTTAGTTTCCTTACCTCATTCTATAAAGTGTTACAGCTCCTAGTCCAGTCCTGCTCCTCAGATGGATCTCAGTGGTGGGCAAGCGTCAGGGTCCACCCATGATACTCACCTATTTCTGCAATGGGCTGCTTCACTCCAATCTCATTGTTCACAGTCATGACTGAGACCAGACTGGAATCCGGCTGGATGGCAGCCTCTAGTTCCTAAGAACATCAGGAGTAAGGAAACTATATAGTACCAACAAAGTCCTCCCTAACTCAGAATGTATGCAAGCTTAGTCTTAAAAAGGGGCCTTTCACTACACACCTACCGGAGTGGGTAAAATTAAAATAGTGACAACACAAAATGCTGGCGAGGATGCAAAGAAACTGGATCACTCGTATACTACTGGTGGGAACCTAAAATGGTACAACCACACTGAAAAACAGTTCGGTAGCTTTTGTTTCTTATAAAACTAAACATGAGGGCTTCCCTGGTGGCACTGTGGTTGGGAGTCTGCCTGCCGATGCAGGGGACATGGGTTCATGCCCCGGCCCAGGAGGATCCCACATACCGCGGAGCGGCTGGGCCCGTGAGCCATGGCTGCTGAGCCTGTACGTCCAGAGCCTGTGCTCCGCAACGGGAGAGGCCACAGTAGTAAGAGGCCTGCGTACCACAAAAAAAGAAAAAAAACTAAACATGAGATTACCATATGACCTAGTAATTGCACTCTTGGGCATTACCTCAGGGAAATGTAAACTTAAATTCACACCAAGAAACCGATACATAAATGTTCATGGTAGCTTTATTCATAATAGCCAAA
The DNA here is from genome assembly GCF_000442215.2 of Lipotes vexillifer. NCBI lineage: Eukaryota > Metazoa > Chordata > Mammalia > Artiodactyla > Lipotidae > Lipotes > Lipotes vexillifer. The sequence goes on along the minus strand of NW_006772681.1, from coordinate 3,105,853 downwards.
ACCTAAAAACAACCTAGATGTCCTTCAACAGGTAAATGGTTAAAGAAATTGTGTACTTCCATCACATGGAATACTATTCAGCAATAAAAAGGTACAGACTACTGAGACATGCAACAACTTAAATGACTCGCCAAAGACTTATGCTAAATTAAAAGAGCCAATCCCAAAAGGTTACGTACTATATTATTCCATTTACATAACATTATTGAAAAGACAAAATTAAAGAAATGGAGATCAAATTAGTAGTTTTAAAAGAAGACCATGGGACTTCCCTGGTGGTCCAGTGGTAAAGAATCTACCTTACAATGCAGGCGGATCTGATCTGGGTTTGATCCGTGGTCAGGGAACTAAGATCCCACACGCCGTGGGGCAACTAAGCCCATGCACCACAACTACTGAGCTCGAGTGCCCTGGAGCCTGCATGCCACAACTAGAGAAGAGAAAACCCTCAGGCTGCAACTAGAGAGAAGCCCGTGCACCACAATGAACAGCCTGCGCGCCGCAACGAAAGATCCTGCATGCGTCAACAAAGATCCTGCGTGCCACAACTAAGGCCCGACACAGCCAAAAATAAAATAATTAATTAATTAATCAGTCTTAAAAAAAAAAGACCATGAAGCGTCATTGTGGTGATAGTTACAATGAAACTACACATGTGATGAAACTGCATAGAGCTAAACACACACACAAGTGAGTACAAGTAAAACTGGGGAAATCAGAGCAAGATGGATAGATTCTATCAACATCAATATCCTGGTTGTAATATTATACTATACTTCTTCAAGATGTTATCATTAAGGGAAACTGATAGAGGGTACATGAGATCTCTCTGTATTACTTCTGAAAACTGCATGAGAATCTATAAATATTTAAAAATTAAAAGTTTAATAAAAAAAAAGAGGGGGAGCCTTTCCTACATAAGGTTGTCAGAGTAAAAAGCAGCAAAGAACAAAGTAAGTAGTAAAAAACAAGGCTACTATTTTCAACACTGAGGTAGGGACCACATTTGACTAAAATATTTATCTTAAAGAAACTAGTAATCAACCTCCCAACAAATATTATGCTTTCCCTGACACTGGTCTAATGTAGGTTCTCAATGTTATGTTTCTCTCAGTTTCTTGTTTACTTCCTTTATTGCATATATCCCAATTCATAATTATTTCATTTATGTGTTTGTTTACATGTTAACTGTCCCCTTCACTAGAATATCAGCTCCTTGAGGGCAGGGACTAACATCCTACTTAATGGCGAAAGCTTTCATCTAAGATCAGGAAGAAAACAAGGGTATCTGCTCTCACCACTTTTATTGAACTGGGCAAAAAAAAGAAATAAAAGCCCTCCAGGTTGCAAAGAAAATAGTAAAATTATCTCATTTGCACATCACAGGGATCTGTCCAGGAATGGATTTGTCTAGGGATGTCTAGGGATGCTGATATCCAAAATTTGGTGGAGAAGATACTTGGACCCAAAATTGACATATAAAGATATGGGCCAAAAAGGGAAATATTATTCACAAAAACTACACCTACTCTTTTGAAGGATGAGAAACATCAGTGCAGGGAGAAGGAGGCCAGAGCTTTCCCGTGGTGGCTGTCACACAGACCAGGAAGCACCAACAAAGCTGAGAAACAAATCTTCCACAGAAAAGGAGGATGGTACACACTCAAGGGGAACATACTCTGAGTCACACTGCAAGGCCTATTTCTCTAAACCCCTCCCTCACCATTAGATTTAGTCCTTCAAGCTCCAGCTGAGGCTGAAGAGACAGATTTATAGGCTGAAGCCAGGCTCCTCCTATTTTGTCCCTCTTACCTTCAGGTCGATGATCCCACTCTTCTTCACTGGGAGGTAGGTGACCTGAAAGCCCTCAGCTTCCAGTGAACGGCAGGAGTCCAAGACACATTTGTGTTCTGTCTGCGTGGTGATCAAGTGCTTTTTCCGTGATCTGTAGAACCTGGCCACCCCCTAGAAATCGGCAGTGGTGAGAGGAAGAAGAATATACTCAGAGAGCCAGCAGTGACTTCCATCCTAGTTGTAGGGAGTAAGTGGACAAAGGCAGTATGCTCCAACATCAATTCTCTGACACCAATTGCATGTCCTATAATTCAATTTAATTCTGACACTAACTATCCCAAATTAGCGCAAATCCCACAGGTTAAGGGCCTCAGTCCCGCAAGACTGCCTCCACTTCATATGCCAGCCGTAAGGCCTAGGTGTCACAAGTCACCCACCCATACTTCCCCAGCTGGCTACAAATACAGGGCTTCCCACAGTCCCCTAAGGTTCAATAATTCTCTATGATTCACAGAACTCAATGAAAACACTATATTACTATCATAGCTTTATCACAAAGGATACAACCCAGGAACAACCAAATGGAAGAGATGCACAGGGTGTTCTGGGGCAGGGAGCGGCACAGAGTTTCCATGCCCTCTCCCCGTAAATCGAAGAATGCCACCTTCCAGTACAACCATGAGTTTGCCAACCTGGAAGCTCCTCTGAGTTTTGTTTTCCAGAGTTTTTATGGGGGTTTCATAACACAGGCACAACTGATTAAATCATTGGCCATATGACTGGACTCAATCTCCAGCCCCCCTCTCTTCCCCAGATGAAAGTTACAACTCTCTAATCACATTCTTGGTCCTTCTGGATTGGCCAGCATGTCCCTTGAAACTATCTAAGGGCCCACCATGAATCACTTCATCACCAGAAACTCAGGTATGGTACAAAGGGGCTTGTTATGAATAACAAAACACATTCCTAGCATTCAGGAAACTGCAAGGTTTTAGAAGCCCTGTGCCAGGAACACATGACAAAGACCAAATATATTTTTTATTGTACCATAGGTGGAAAATGGGGAACATTGCTATCTTTGCATCCCAGGAAAAGTCTTTCTCTTTTATTTCTATTTAAATACAAAACATACAAATATGGTGATACCCAAAGCTGGCAGTGCAGAAGTGAAACTCATAGACGCATTCCTTGCTGATGGCATTATTTACACTATAATCTCTTCAGAAATCATTTACAAAGATGTCTTAAAAGCTGAATTCACTCTTTACTGTGATTCCTCTTTTGGGAATTTACCTTAGGGCAGCGGTCCCCAACCTTTTTGGCACCAGGGACAGGTTTCATGGAAGACAGTTCTTCCATGGATGGGGGGCGAGGGGGCCGGGTTCAGGCAGTAATGAGAGCGTTGGGGAGCGGCAGATGAAGCTTCACTCGCTCGCCCATCTGCCGCTCACTTCCTGCTGTGCAGCCTGGTTCATAGACCGGTAGCGGTCCATGGCCCGGGGGTTGGGGACCCCTGCCTTAGGGAAATATTTCAAAGGATAGATGAAGCTTTAGAGACAAAATATGCTTTAGTTATATTTACAATCCTTAAAAAAACAGAAAGATTAAACACCAACAACAGAGAAATGAACAGTAAACTGCAATAACTCCATGAAAAAGGATATAGTTATATTAAAAACTATGGAGTTTGAAATGGAAAAACATAGGATATGTTATTAATGGTTATAGAAGAATAAATGTGGCATGCTACAATATGTGAAAATATTAAAAACAAATTCATATGCATGTATAATTTGTTTTCTAGAACAATACTAAACAGACTTGAGGTCAGAATAGGGGAGGAAGAAGTGGAAGACCTATACTTTTTTTTTTTTTTAATGTATTTATTTATTTATTTATTTATGGCTGTGTTGGGTCTTCATTTCTGTGCATGGGCTTTCTCTAGTTGTGGCAAGTGGGGGTCACTCTTCATCGCGGTGCGCAGGCCTCTCACTATCGCGGCCTCTGTTGTTGCGGAGCACAGGCTCCAGACGCGCAGGCTCAGTAATTGTGGCTCACGGGCCCAGTTGCTCCATGGCATGTGGGATCTTCCCAGACCAGGGCTCGAACCTGTGTCGTCTGCATTGGCAGGCAGATTCTCAACCACTGCGCCACCAGGGAAGCCCGGAAGACCTATACTTTATTTTAAACCTTTCCATAGGGTTAAAAAACAAAAAATCTCACCACATATGCATGAATTCCTTTAAAAAAATTAAAATAAAATGTGCAACCCAGTCCCTTCCAGAGCTTATAAGAATACTACTTTAAAAGCAGAATATGAAACTAATTAGGCCAAAATTATAACTACATAAAAACTGTATGTTCTTGAGGACAAGGAACATAAAAATGAAAACATTAGAAGTTCCCTCCCCACCTCCTATCTCACTTACCCAAAGTGTTGAATCCTCTGATAACAGACAGATATTTACTCTACCCGTCCAAGAGACCAGAGGAAAGCTGTCGCAACTACTCTAGCAATCCTTGGCCTCTAGGTTTGGGAATCTGCGGAAACCTTCAAAGCAAACATTTTCAAAGTTCTGAAAATGCTCCCCATTCCAGAAACCATTCTCATCTTTGGAGAGACCACACCCCTGGCTCTGTGGCCTCTGCAGTCCCAAGGAAGGATACCTTCCTTCTAAAGGGATCAGGCAGAGTACTGATGACTCTGGAACCTAGCCCAGGTCTAGGCCTCCTTTACTCAGTCCAAGGTCAGAAAAAGCCATACTGGCAACACAGGTGAGAGACAGTGGTGAGAGGGGGTAGAGCCAGAGTTGAACCTACAGCAGCCCACAATTTATCAGAGCCTTGGTATTTACACAATTGACCCTGGCAACCAGACCCAGTCAGACGTGTTTATGTTCTGTGAAACACCGACATGACTACTGAGACTGGAATTTTACTTTTGTTAGCACCGAAGATCGGTAGGTCCTAAGGATAGAGTGACTAATCTCAGAATGGGTGATCAAGTGAATGTCTGCAGAAGGCACCACAGCAACCAGTACAAAACGGGGACATCGAAAGAAAACAGGAGGAACTTGCTGCAAACAGATCTCATCAGAAAGAAAGGGAAGGCTGAGAGGAAGGCAGCCCTGAAATCACAGATATGTGTGAAGCTGGTAACAAGAAGCAGAGAAATATATCCAATTACAAGTGATTCTGGACTTCACTGTGACTAGATGAAAAGGATGGGGAAAAGGGTTGAGTCACCATTATTTACTCTTTGAAGTAGCTGCCGTCCAAAACACCACATGGTTGATGGTCCAAGAGCCACCTCCTTTCCTATCCAGCTACCTCACTGAACTCCGTTCAACAGGAGCAAAGACTTAAGATAGAGTAGACTGCAAAGGGCTGAAGGAAGCAACAAATCAGAAGGAGTATGTGTCTGTATTTTCTTCACAATAGGGTGAAAGTGGGTAGCTGGGAAATATATATGAGCCTAAATGATGGCAGGACACCACCTCCCAGGTCAGGAAAGCCCAGATATGCCCTTTGGTTCCCTTCTCTTACCTTAATTGCTATGTTGTTGGATTCAGTAGCGCCACTAGTGAAGATAATCTCACGAGGATCAGCCCCAATCAGAGATGCTACTTGCTGCAAGCCAAGAAACAAAAATAAGTAGCATCAATTCCCTAGGCAGGAATGCAGCTGCAGCGACAACTAAGACAAAGGTCTGGAGCAAGAAGAGCTCCACTGCATTCTATCAACTGCTCAAGAAGCAGCTCTGTACCCACTAGAATCAGACAAGGGGATATATTCAGCTGCATCCCAGATCCCAGGCTCTTTTCCAGCCCAATACAAAATAATAACTTTGGTGTTTTTGAAAAAGCACTTATTGAGCTCTTAGTATGTATATGCATCATGTTAATAAACACATCACCAGGGCTTCCCTGGTGGCGCAGTGGTTGAGAATCTGCCTGCCAATGCAGGGGACACAGGTTCGAGCCCTGGTCTGGAAAGATCCCACATGCCGCGGAGCAACTAGGCCCGTGAGCCACAACTACTGAGCCTGCACGTGTGGAGCCTGTGCTCTGCAACAAGAGAGGCCGCGACAGTGAGAGGCCCGCACACCGCGATGAAGAGTGGACCCCACTCTCTGCAACTAGAGAAAGCCCTCGCACAGAAACGAAGACCCAACACAGCCAAAAATAAATAAATAAATAAATATATAAACACGTCACCAGAACTGTCTGATTTAATCCACCCAATAACCCTAAGAAGTAGGAACTACTACAATTTCTATTTTCTTTTTCTTTCTTTCTTTCTGTTTTTGGCCATGTTGGGCGGATTGCAGGATCTTAGTTCCCCAACCAGGGATCGAACCCAGGCCCTTCCCAATCTCCATTTTCAGTGTGAGGAAACTGAGGCTTCGAGAAATCAGATAACTTGCCAAAGGTCACTTAGCTAGGAAATGTGGGAACTAATCAAATGCCTTCAGAGGGACTCCAAAGGCCTGTTCTTTGAATCTCTTCCTGAGAGAGCCCCAAGCCATTTCCACCTCCACCCACAGCTACAAAAAAATAAATGCCTCCCACAGGCCACTGACCCTCTGACATCAGAACCTCCTAGAGTCCTCTGTACTAACCTGGCGAGCACGTTCCATGGCTGCCTCACTCTCCCAGCCATAAGCATGTGTCCGGGAATGTGGGTTCCCATAGTAGTTGACTAGGTAAGGGAGCATGGCATCAAGCACCCGAGGGTCCTGAGCATAACAGAATAGATCAGTCTCCTCGAGCCCATAGTTAACTCGGGCCCCACTGCATCCCCTGAGACCTGCCCATCCTGCCTCAGCACACTCCCAACCCTTCAGACCCTGCCTAGATTAGGCCTCAAACATTCTTCCATCCCCTCAGGTACTAACCAAATGTTAGCCTAATATACTCCCCTACCAACCCATCTTAAATCAGATTATTCTACCATCTGCTCAGATAATCTACAAACATTGCCCTGTCCTGATAGCCGTGTCTGCAGGTGTTTCCACTCCTGCCAAGAAATGTGATCTACAAGAGCCCAGGACATGACAGAGTCCACATGTTGATGAAAACGTGCATTAATGTTCAAGTGTTTATCATGTACCAGGCGCTGTTCTAAGGGCTACTTTATGTCTTTTAACCTGTTTAATTCTTGCCCAAATTCACGTAGTAAGTAGCAATCCGGCTAATTCCAGAGCCTATGCTTTTAACTACTACCAGAGTGCCTACACTGAGTGATGTGTCCAAGATCAATAGCTAGTAAGTAGTAAAGCCATTTCTAGAGGACTTAAGCCTCCTGACTCCTGGTTCATTGCTTTTCCCAACACACAGTTCTCAATGGCTCTTACTTCTACAGGGATTCAGCCATTTCTGTGCATTGCCACTTCTACAATATAATTTCTAAAAACAGCTTGGGGAAAGCTGCCCCTTGATCCTTACCAGAGGAGTTGTAGCTTGCACATCCATATACAGAGGTCGCAGCACTGATTCCGCCTCCGGAGCAGTGGCTGCATCTGAGGGAGCAGCAGACTGGGGAGCATGGTCTACAACTGACAAAAAATAGAACGGAGTGGCCACGTGAGAGGATGCAACTCTGCACACAGGGCATCCAAGACAGTAGAAGGTAAAAGCTGGATGGAGGTGAGATAAATTTAAGGGGTGCTGAGGTCGAATCTCAGTGGAAAAGGAAACAAAACATCAGAAAACTTGAGCCAACTGTAAAGAGGTAAGGGAGAGAGACAGGGTTCTTGGAGGGGGGTGCTGAGACAACATTCAAATTGCATCGTTGGGAGTGAGGAGACCTCTGAAAGGGCAAAGCCACTGAGAAGGAATGTGGAGACGGTATGTAAGATCTCCTTCAAAGGTTACTGGCTGGACAACTGGCATCTCTAAAATTTGGCCAGGAGAGGTCCGAAGGCCGAGCATCAAGGGCTCTAAGGGCCTGCAGGGAAGGATCTGAAGTGCGGGATGGGGGCGCGCGGCGAAGTCAACCGTTCGGAGGGCCGGCATGAGAAAGTTTGAGGGGTGCGGCCAAGAGGAAGGGTCAGAGGGTCTGGGTAGCGGGCGGAAGAGGGAAGCTCCTGAATACGCAGGTGCGCCCCCGCGCCCAGGGGAGAGATCCTCCCCTCCGGGGAAGTGGCAGCGAGCGAGCCCCGGAGCGTACCGCGCAGGCGCAGCCCCCGAGTGGGTGCCTTCGCCCTCGGCCACAGAGCGGCGGGGGCGGCCGCGGCCATCAGCCTCCAAGAGGTTCTCAGTAGCATGATCTCGGTGGCAGTCCTGCGCCCGAAGCGGCTGCTGTCCCCAGCTACAGGCCCCCGGAAGTACTACTCCGCGCCCCCGGAAGTGGTTCCTCTGGCCGCGAGTGCGCTCCGCCTCGCGTTCCGTGTGAGACGTAGAGCTGAGCGACCAAGGCCGCAAACAAGGTAAGGCGGGGGCACCGTGGCGCGGGGACTCGAACGCTCAGAGGGTGATGGAGCCGGGCTACACCCTTCTTTTCCTTCCCGGATTTCCCCGAACCCCCCGGCCCGCTCCCTGCCCCACCTCCTACGCCGCCTGCCCGACTCGGGCTGGCGGCTAGGCCCACACTCCCCAAGCCTTCGAACCCCGCAGATGCCGGTGGCCGTGGGCCCCTATGGACAGTCACAGCCAAGCTGCTTCGACCGCGTGAAGATGGGCTTTGTGATGGGTTGCGCCGTGGGCATGGCAGCCGGGGCGCTCTTCGGCACCTTTTCCTGTCTCAGGTGAGGGGCATGGGCCATGATCTCTGGGCGGGACTACCGGACTTTGCCGCCCCATACCACTCGGCTTGCCGCTGGGATAGAGCCTACTTCTTTCCAATTCCCTCGCTGCCCTCTAACGAGCGAGACTGATTTCCTAACCACCTTCAGTCTGGGAGGACAGGTTGGAAGCGTAAATGGTTGAGAATATGAGCTATGACTCAAACCACTCAGTGGCCCCTTACTCATTTTGTAACCTTAGGCAAGTTGGAGCCAGGGTTTCAAGTGTAAAATGAGGTCAGTAACCTCTACATCATATAGAGTTATAGGGCTCAAATCAGACCACACTTAGCACACAATCTGGCACGTGTTAAGTGCTCAATAAAAGGCTATTCTTACCGTCTTCCTGCTGTTATATTTATTTCCAATTGCGCATATTGAAACAAACGATTAAATTTACTGGGAACAGGATGTAGAAATTAAGCAGATAAACTCTACACCCTGTCATTTTCACACATAAAAGAGACTATTCCCATTTTTCCACATTGTAAATTATCATTTACTGAGCACTTACTGTCAGTCACGGTGCTAAATGCCGTTATCACAACATGGCCGTGAATGCCGTGCTCATTTTACACTTGACACAGCCTGTAAATTGCATTCTTAGTTCTTGAACCCAGGTCTGACATCCGTATCATTGTTTTAACACTAGGAAACCGTCTAAAAGACAGATGTCTTATTGGATCATAAACCAGCACAAAAAAATGGTTTCCCTGTCCATGTACTTTATACTGCTTCTGCTGCCTCCCACAAACAGAAGTCAGTTGATATTCATCAGAATCCACCTAGAGACCCTAATGGACCCTTTTCCTTGGCATTACACAACCCATATGGGAAGAGATAATATCCTGCCAGACTTCAGCAGTGCCCATTATAAACACAAATTGGAAAAGGGCAGTTAATGTTCCTCCCTGCATTTTTGTTCCCAATTGGCCCCATCTTGGTTTCCTCCTCTCAGGATCGGAATGCGGGGTCGGGAGCTGATGGGCGGCATCGGGAAAACCATGATGCAGAGTGGCGGCACCTTTGGCACATTCATGGCCATTGGGATGGGCATCCGGTGCTAATCAGGGCAGTGGTTGCCCACAACATCCACCCCCTCCCATCATTCCCAGCCCATGTACTATAATAAAACAAGTCTGAGTATTCTGAGTTTCTGTTAGAAGCATTTTTTCTCTCAGCCTGGTTAGAGATCTTTGCAGGTGAGCTCATGAGGTTTGGTGTCGTTTCACAAGACCTTTCTCTGCTAATCCAAAGTTGGGGGGACTTCCCTGGTGGTCCAGTAGCTAAGACTAGGTGCTCCCAATGCAGGGGACCCGGGTTTGATCCCTGCTCAGGGAACTAGATCCCACATGCCACAACAGAAGACCCAGCGCAAATAAGTACTTTTTAAAAAAAGTTTAGAATGATTCTATGTACCTGGGACTTTGCATAGATTCTAGTTAAATCCTTATTATTCAACCCTTTAAGGTTGATGCTATTAGTTTTTCACCTTTAAACTGTTAAGTCTAGATTTTCCTCAAGGTCACAAGGTTAGCTATTACATAGTTCACCCAAAAATTGTCCTTCAGGTATGACTTGATCAGAAAAAGAACAAATTCAAACCAACTAACCTCTCAGCTTCATGAATCCCAGATAATTTTCTAACCAGCCATCAGTGAAGATGTAAACTTTACCAACTGGCCCCCCCCCCATCCTATTAATTGGCTTAAGGTAGTTTCCCTCACCTGTACAAGCAACATATTCCTTGATATTGCTGAGTTTCCCTCAAATATTTCTCAATTAAGAAGATGGTAATGTTATAATAAACTACACTGGAATATTTGGGGGGCATAAAGACACTCAGATCTAACTGCAATCAAGGACACTCCCAGAAATTACAGCACCTAAAAAATTCACAACCAAATTGGATGTTGTCCTAGGAATTGATTAAAGGATCTCACTCCGAATAGCCATTTCAGCTATCTTCTATCTGACTGAACTCTTTAACAAATTTGCTTTGAACATCATTTACAACCCAAATTTCTTTTATCTAGCTTTGTCTGTGTTGGGCCTCCGTTGCTATGCACGGGCTTCCTCTAGTTGCAGTGAGCAAGGGCTACTCTTCCTTGGGGTGCACGGTCTTCTCACTGTCGTATCTTCTCTGGTGGAGCACAGGCTCTAGGGGCACAGGCTTCAGTAGTTGTGGCGCACGGGCTTAGTTGCTCTGCAGCATGTGGGATCTTCCCGGACCAGGGCTCGAACCTGTCCCCTGCACTGGCAGGCGGATTCGTAACCACTGCACCACCAAGGAAGCCCTACAACCCAAATTTCACTCTTTGGTGGTGGGCAAATTTTTGCCACGTCTTAACAGATGAGATTAAATAACATCTGAAGGCACCTTTGTTGGCCCAGTTCCCTAGAAAGGAATGACAGAACCAACCTGATAGTAACTTGATCCAAGAATACATTTTTAATTACTAGGAGATAATCTGGAAAGAAAAAAGTTGGCATTACGTATGTCTCTGCCACCCAATAACACTGCTGCCTGGTGTTCAAAAATAAAGTTGAATCTTGAAATTTTTCTTCAGGTTAAATAACTGAAGCAAGTAAGGGAATTACAAACATCCCTCAAAAGGGTTGGTAGAAAACTGTGATGCCTCCAAATTCAAACTGAGTTATCTTGATATCTGAATAAACCTGTAATACTTATGATTCAGCCCTAACAAATCAATACAGTAGTAACAGAAGTTCAGGCAGGTGAGGAAATCAGTATTGGAAGGAGCAATTAGCAGCAACATCCCCTACTCAAAAGATTCAACCTAGACACAAAAACTTGAAGCAGAGTTCAGAGTATAAATCATGAAGGGTTGCTGCCCAAGTAAAGATAAAGCTCAAAAATGCAGTTAAATCAATTTGGGAAACCAGTTTGAACTTACACCATTTTCTCCAGTATTTGCTTTTAAATAACAAGGCATTTTTTTTCCTCACAAAGATGTCCAGAAAACGTAGGAGAGACTTAAGAATGCCCAGGTTTGAGGCCTGGTCAAATCAGTTTGGTTTTCTTTTTGGTAAATTCCTCAGTTTTGATAGAATACCCTAAATAAGTAGTACTGTACTGAGACTGATAGAGGAATGTAGAGGGACAACTTGAGGGCAACAGTTTCACTAAGAATTTTCCCAAAGAGGCAACTAAAAAGTCAAAGAAACTAATATTCTATTTCCAAGTTTCTGTGACTTTAAAACATTTCAAAAATGAAGATTTCTTGTGGCCTTTTTAAGAGAATTTTATTTGAGTGGTTCTTACAAAGATTGTTGCAATATGAAAGTCATTTGTTTGATAGAAATATCAAGCTGTCTTGTCAAACACACTGAAGTAACCCAAAAATATATTTCAGAGCTCACAGAGCTTAAAAAGAGCAAAGATTATATGCAACCAGACAAAACCTATTTCTGCATTTCCTATTTCTTGCTCAGACTGCTTTGCTTACCAGACTGTCACTAAACATCTTGAGGAAATGCAGGGATCATTTTGTTTGGAATCTTAGACACACCCGAACACATAATATTTACAAAGAAACTTTTACAGATACATTAATTGAAAAGATACCATCCAGAAATGTAATTTTGAAATCTCCTTTTCTTGCCAGTTGATCAGAATGCAAGATGAGATGTTAATCAAACAGCCCTTTTAGCTGTCTTGAATTTCCATAAACTATGTATTCCAGAAACCTCTGCTAAACGATTAACCAAATAGCAACATTAGTGAAATGTAACTGCTGTGTAAAAAGTTAGGCTTCTGAAACATTAAAAACATCATTACATCCCTGTCTGCCTTTTTATGTTAAACACATTTGTTCCCCTAGAGCTATTCCTATAGATCCTTAATGTAATTTTCTACATGTACATTTAAAAGGCAGAACAAGAGAACAGCTTTGTATACAGTGGGATTTGCTAGTTAGGGAGAATGAGCACACTGCATTCCTGTTAACATTTTTATTTTTTCAAGGTAACAGGAACTGTATACAAATGACAGCAGACCCTTGCCTTTTTATTTTTATCTAAATAAAAGATAACTCAAGATGAATTCTCAAGAAAGAAAAAAACCTATGTACATAAGGGACTATATTTTCCTTCATCGTCTACTTGGAACCAGTAGTTGTGTTGCTGTCATGGAATCAGGAAAGAGGTTGTGGTAAGTTGGAAGAGGTACATACGCTGCTGTTATCATTTTACCTGTTGAAAGAAACACATATGGTCGTTTAGCTTCTTCACTTAGATTAGACCATTAAAAACAATCACTCAGAAAAAAGGTCAAACTCACCAGCAAACCACCTGCCATGCAATGCATTGACAGCAGCAATGGCTGCAGCAATTGATGGGCACTTCACATACACATTGCCCTAAAATACAACAAAAAAGGTTAAGGTGTGATATACAACATGGATTCCAATAGGTTTACTCAAGTTACCTATAGAAAAACTGCTCAATTGTTCCACTAGCTAATATATGTAACCTAGAAATTTATTGAAAATACTTCATCATCCCCAAAACTGGCCTTGTTACTATCTTCTATGATGTGAAAGCTGCTGAAGAATGAAATCAAGGTGCCAGAATTTCATGGCAACCTTTGAACACTAACCAGCAACAATAATGCTACATGATGACCTGAACTATTTTAAAAGTATCTTTATTTTGTAGGGGGTGTATTTAGTCAGTATGCTAAAGCTTCTCTCAGGAAAACAAAAAACCCCAACACACTCTAAGGAAAAACAGTGATCATAATATGCCCCAAGTGTGTGAAAATTAAGACACAAGAAAGTAACAAAATACCTGAGCTGAATTTTTGTCAACATAAATATGAATAACTCCTCCATGTTTATTACATTCTTCAATCACATCATCTTTAATCTCTGTATCCCATCCAACTTCTTCTTCTCTGTAATAAAGTATTAAATCTATGAGACACTACTCAAACTTATAAAATGATACACATATATTCCAATCTGTCTAAAAAATCTTAAGTGTGTTATTTTAAAAATCATTTATTTAACATTTAAGTGGTTAATTGACATCTTTCAAAGATACTTATCCAAGTTTATCACCATTTCATAGGACTAGGAAAAGAGTATACTGGTGATACAAATAAATACTGATACTTCACAGAAAACTACTAGATATAAATGGAAAACATAAAATCTACAAAGCTTTCAAATGAATTCCAATCTTACAAACACATTCAAGGGAAACAATTCATAATGTGCAGAAAAATAAGTATACTAAAAGAATCAAAATTGTGGCAGTGTTTGAACTATGAAATATGTTGAAAACATGCTAAATGTTAACTTAGACAAGTTAAACATTAAAGATTTCACAGCATACCCTTTTGAACTTGACCAAAGTATACTACTTACGTTTGAGGGTTAAACATGTTAGAGAGTTGGAAACACTGTGTTGCAAGAGGTTGAACAGAGGCAGCTGCAGCTAATGCTGAAGCTAAAAAAAAAAAAAAAAAAAAAGGGAGAAATCAGTTTCATGGAAAATGCATCAGAATATCCCTATGAATAAAACAAAGCCCAATATAACCACTGGACCCACAGGGTGAAACTAGGGTAGTCAGTCACTTCACTAATTCACCATATTCAATAATGCTATCAAATATCAGTGTATATAACAATACCCCATTTTAGCTGCCAGAAAGCTAAGGCAACTTAGTATTTGAGATAGCTGATCCTAAGTTGGGACTTTTGTTTTTAGAAGGGAAGTTAAACCCTAAGTGTAGTGAAAATTCATTCAATTAGACAAATATCAATAATACAAACAAGAAAATAAAAACAAGACTGATTTCGTAGGACTGCTGGAGTTAATACCAAGAAGCAGGGGATGATGCAAATACAATATTAAAATGCCAACTAAATCTATACCATGTTTTATTTCTTATGTTTCTGCCCATGAATATATAGTTATTTTCTTTTAAATATATAAACATTATAAAAGGATGAAGTTTTAAAAATAATATATATAAAACCATCCAAGTATTTAAGATTTAACATCTTAGGACTATAAAACCTACTACAACATCAAATTAATATTTTAAAAATGATTAGGTCTGTTCTAGCAGGAGAAAACACTAAAGAGTAATATGTATCTATTAATAGTCATTGTTAAAAATAAAAAACTACTGGACACTAATACTTAGGCAAATTTAAATCAATGTTGGTTTTAAGTTTGAAGTGCATTTTCCAAGACAGTTGCTCCACTGCTTTTACATGACTTAGAAAACATTACCAGTAGCTGTTACAGAACTCACCGTAATCATAATATTTGACCAAATTTCATTCCAATACATAACAATAATAAACAAAGCTATGGATAAAACAGTGCATTAGAAATTATGGTAATTAAAATGAACAATAACCTGAGTAAGTTAAGAAACATTCCACTGAATAAAAACTAGGGCTGTGCATGAAATACATCATAAAAAAGATAGTTTCTGATAGAATAACAAGTGTTTTTTGCTTCTTTATAGTTTACTTCAATAAACAAGTATTTGTCTTTCATAAAACTTTGTATGAAAATAAAAATGCTAAGATAACTAACATCAAATTCTATTGAAGAAAGTTAAAGATGCAAGTGTGCTTATATTACAATAAAAAAACGAAGCCCACTGTGTACCTTTATCATAAACAAATGGAAGGAAGTATGCTTGGAAAAAAACACTAGAAGGTCACTGTATGCTATGAATACTGAAAAATATTAGAAAATGTATCATGGAAATATTCCAGCTCAACCTAGATGAATGCAGAACACAATGAATTCAGCATAGAAATATAACTAAGAGGAAAATCCACCAGTTCTACTTTTAAAAATCTGTTAGGAAAAGAAAAAGATTGAGTACAATTGTCTCTTTTGCTGAAAAAATTAAGATACACATTTAATTCCTGACTATCAAGGAACAAGAAAAGACCTTTTTCATACAGAATCATTTACCTAAATGACTTTAAGTATATCCTGTAAGATACCAAATTACCGCAACAAAATGCTATATTAAGTGGCAGAGATTTACTTGATAATTTTAAACTAAGAAAACAATAGCCCATTTTATAAATTGTTTCACAATCTCTGAAATCTGCATGCAATTTAGTTCTGGATAATCTCATTGCTTGGTACTGCTGACACAAATCACTGGAGTTAGTTTTTTCCTAACCTTACATTAAGTTCACAGACTCCATGTTCTAAAAGATTTGTCTACCAAAATGACAAGTTTCATTTTCTTACATCTATATAAAATGTACAATCAGAACACAAAGATAGGCATACAAAGTTGAAAATAATTCTAAGCAAGCTACAGCAAAAAAAGCATGGACATTTATCATCTTTATTCATGTAATTGTAATGACTTGGATTGGGCCTTCTGGCTTACTGTCAATGACACTGTATGTCATTCTGACAAAACTGGGCCCAAAATACAAACTACAGTAATAATTATGATAAAATATATATACACAACTATGTCCTGCTATATTAACATCCACTTCAAAAACAAATAAAAAACTCAACTCACCTTCAGTCTGTTGGGAAAGTCTTGTTTGCAAATCTATAACAAAAGAGAATTCTACAGCTCAGTGCAGGAACAATGAAGAGCCTCAACTAACAGGGTAAATGTCAGGAGAGCATTAATAAAAGAGGACTATGGTAGCAGGGTTTATCAAAATGAACTTATAGTAAAACCTGGCAGCCAAACCTCCTTCCCCATTCCTCATTGACAAGGCTGTGGGGCCTTTTTCTTTCCTCCTATCCTAGGAAACTTATGCCTCTCTATTCCTATTCCTAGAACTCTTCCACATCTCAAAGGCATTCCACTATACTACTCTTCACATGGGAATAATGGGAAATGGGGAAAGGGAAGCACACCGGTCAGAAAAATGCATGAAAACCCTGATCTTGAGAATTCAATTCCAAGTACTTGGGATATTCAACTATTTATTGTTCTATCAGTGTCAGTAAGCATTTTAAACTTTAGAAGTTATGGTGAAAGAGTAAATACTGCAACAGTACACGTCCAACACTTTCAATAATCTACCGATTAAGTAGTGAAAAACCCCATTCTAACGATATGTATATATTATTTAAGTTCTTTTAAGTTGTCATGTCCAGCCCAGAAGGTGGTAGTTTTATTAGGTCTGATTTCCTGGCCTATTCTGGAAATTTAATGAGGCAGGAATGAAATCTAATCAGATTTACTATATGTAGTGCAAGAAAAATCTAACCATCTAGTCTGTATTAAAAATAAACAGAATGGTGATTTCTACCAATATATTTTCTCATATAATTATTAAAATTCTACATGAGAAGGCCAATTAAGAGAAAGCTGCCATCAAGTGAAAGCAGCAGCAAGTGTGGAAAGTAAAGAAAATGTCACAGTATCCAAAGGTATCTTGAAGTTTAAAAATTATAGATATATACAACATAGAAATTGTTTGAATTCAGTAACCTTTCAATAACACGTGATTCAACTGCAATACTTTATTACCATTTGGGCTTCTTGTTGAGTATACAAAATGATCAGAAAACATAGGCAAAAATGAAAAGGGATCTGCAGCCCAAGTCACATGGGGATGTAAGAATACCCGGGTCCTAGGTGCTCAAAACTGGCATCCCAGGGAGTTGAAGAAATGTAACTGGTGTATACTGAAGGAACTTGAAGATATGACCATAGGAACATTGTCAATAAACTTTAAATTATAAAGCAATTTGTCTTTTTTTCCCTAAAATGGGAAAAAATGTATAGGTATCAGAAATCCATGCTATATTAAGTGTATATAAATCAAAATTTCAAAAATGGTTCTTCAGGTCATTTTTAACAAGTTAGGAAGCAAGGCATGGGTTTCATACAGATAAGAAATAACTTATCTTAGAAAAGACCCGTTAAACTTCCAGAATAAAGACATGTGGATATAGTGATAGGCCACTCTTGGTTTCAAAAAACAACTTTTAAGAACTTCGGCAACAAGGGCCTCAAATATTGACATCAACACTCAGCGATTTCTCTTATTTTAACAAGGAATGTGTAAGGTTTTAATGACAGGAGAAAAATACCCAGTTATGTAAATATTTACCTTAAAATAGAGTGCTGATTATTAATTCAGTAGTAATAGCAATTTACTGGAAGTTTTAAGAAAACAGAACCAAACTTTAAAATCATCTATCAACACTAAAAGGGGGGAATATAACAAATAGTTAGCTAAATGGCTATTTTAAGCAATCCATGGACATTTAGAATTTTCAGCCTTAATATAAACTACCCACTTAAGTGTGCCCAGGGAAGTATAGTCATTCTTCATTCATCGTAAGAGAAATAAATAATGGTTTAGGGAAGTAATAATGTCTAACACTGAAAAACTATAATTAGGCGAAGATATTGTTTACAAACCAAATCAACATATTTGATACAGCAGCCAGGATATAATAGAAGATTGTTTAGAAATGAATCATATGTATTTGTATTAAATCCCTAAAGGCACCAGCCTCTAGTGAAATACCTAGAATATGGTAAACACTCTAGCATTTTTCTAAATTATTGAAAGAATGACCTGAACAATGGGAAGCAATACACGGATACAGTTTTCAGGTAAAATAGTAACTGTCAAACCAGAGACTAGGATATATTTCTGAAGTGATGGGTTTCCTTTAGTATCTTCAATTACAGTACGTGACATTCTATGACTACGTGTTCACTGCAAAGAAATTAAATGTCTCATACTTGTTTAAATCAAAACAATAATTTATTCGTAAATACAGAAATGCATTAATAGTTATAACTGTTCTTCTCATATGAATACACTAACATGATTGTCAGTAATTTTAAAGAACTACCTATCAGATTTCAAAATATATCAGTTTGAAAGGAAGCACAAGACTCTAAAGTACTCACAAACTTTCGAATATTCACTAAAGAAAGGAAAACATAGAAGCGCCCCCTATAAAGAATAATGCAGATGCAGAAACGATCCTCTGTTAATTAATGGCTTTTCAATTGAAAAGGAAATCATGAAGCAACCACACAGAACTTTTGTCATACTTTCTTGGATTAGTGGTTCTTGTCATCTAAAGTACATACTACAAACGGTTCTTCTCAGATAGTCTAAAAGCAAGGATTGAACATCTCAAAATTTAATACTATCCTAGCTCACAGATTTGGGTTAATTTCAAGTACTTGAACCACAAAAGAGAAGAAAACAATGTGATTCATTAACCCACTGTTACATAATTGTAAGAAACTATCAATTCTCTCCCTCTTTTCCTCACCTCTCCAGGCACTTTTATTCTATAACTCAAAATCTCAAAATACAGTTGACCTTTGAACAACTTGGGGATCAGGGACACCAACCATCTGAGCAGTTGAAAACCCATATGTAACTTATAGTAGACCCTCCATATCCTTAGTCCTTCCAAATTCATGGATTTAACGAACCATGAATCGTGTGGTATTTACAACTGAAAAAAATCCATGTGTAAGTAAACCCTTGCAGTTCAAACGCATGTTGTTCAAAGATCAACTGTAGTATGTTCTTTCTAATTAGGAAAGCAGTATTCTCTGCACTCTTAACACTAATTATTTTAAATAAAGCTTGATTCAAAGGCCTCTGGTAGCTTTCCAAACAAAAACATCACAAAAACTATTTTTCCTTTGAAACAATATAAACTTTTTGGTCTTCAATAAAAGTGACACATTTAAAAAGATTTAACAACTTACAGGGACTTCCCTGGTGGTCCAATGATAAAAGAATCCACCTTATAGTGCAGGGGACACGGGTTAGATCCCTAGTCAGGGAACTAAGATCCCACATGCCACGTGGCAACTAAGCCCACGCGCCTCAACTACTGAGCTCGCATGCTGCAAGCTACAGAGCCCACACATCCTGACACCTGCACACAACTAGAGAGAAAACCCGCATGCCGCAACTAGAGAGGAGCCCACGTGCTGCAAAAAAAGATCCCGTATGTTGCAACTAAGACCTGATGCAGCCAAAAACTCAATCAATCAAAACAAACCCAAAATACAACAGCAATTTCAACTAAAAATTGGTATGCAGGGTTCAAAAATACCCTGACAGTTTATTATGAGTGGATAATTATGTCCTGTATCACCACTTCCTTACATGAACTCTTGAAATCTGTAAGTTAAAAGTACTTGATGAATTGAATTCTCAGTAAGTCCTTTTAAATGCAAAAATTTGGCAAATTTTCGAATTAGGTGAAAAAACAATGATTTCAAATAGAAAAGATTCAATTCCTACCTGCCACAGCACCAAATGCCAGAGAGCCACTCATTTGCAAAGCCTGCTGTGCTGCTGGTGGGATCTGCAAGCCTGTACCTGTAAAAGAATAGGTCTTAACGTCCCTGCTTTAAGAGTGGGAAAATCCTAGTTTTCTGGTTGCTTAATACCAAAGTCACTTCATTAAAACAAATTACAGTGGTCTTTGGTAGCAGGGCAGGTGAGATTCTTTCCAGGATCTCCTCGGATATCAAAATCCACAAATGCTCAAGTCCCTCATATAAAGTGGCGTGATACAGTCTGCCTTCCGTACTCAGATGCAGAACTCACAGATATGGGAGGCCAACTGTACAGGCACTGCAACTAAATTTATTAGTATTAAGCACTGCAACTAAATTTATTCTGAAGTATGAGAATATAATTATTATAGAAAGCAAAAGAAATCCTGTAACATATGCTGTGGTACTCAAAAAGCACCATCATAAAGTAGATTCCATTATAATTAAGGCAATGAATTTCACCTATGAAACCACATGTGCTGCCCAAGGATAAGTCAACCCCAAAATAAGAGAAAATAATTTTCCATTTATTTGTCTGCATGGTTACCTTTCTCATTACGGTATCAACAAATCATTCACAACACTAGGATAAACTTACCCTCTGCAAGTCTAGCCATTAACTGGAGACGACCAGTTGTTCCCAAGTCAATTCCAGTCCTTTCCAGTTCATCACTGTCCAAAAATGAGCTAGCACTGGAAGCATCAGTACGTTCAGTAACATGACCAACTTTCATTGGCCTTCCTGCTAGCTCAAATCCATTAAGTTGTTCCAACGCTTTCTTGGCACATTCTGAATCAGAAAACTATACAATTGAGAGGGGGATAAAAAGTCCAGCAATTACTTACATATGCAAGGTAAAGAAACCCTTACTTATTAAAGCTAGTATATTCAATAATTACATCTGCAAGGATGATAAAGTAACAAGTTCAAGCTATAAGTAATATAACCTAAATTATCAGACCACCAAAGTTTACGCATATTAAATTTATTAATGTGGTGGTTTAAAGGGCAAGACATTATCAAGTAATGACACCTGTCTTTGGGAATAAAGAATCTCAGTAACAAAATGTGAAAAGTAGTTTTTCAAACGTCAAAACCCTTTTTAATACGCTGGAATAAATTAAAATGTTGCTTCTTTTCTCTCTTAAAAGTACACTATTCAGGAAAATTAAAAGTTCAACTCAGGTTTTTAATACAAAACTTAATTTTTAATACAAAATTCTGGGTCACTTTTATTGCCAGTTAAGTCTTAATTTCAGGATGCAGACACAATAAAACTTTAATTCACACAACCTGGTTTTAATATAATGGAAGAACGGGCTATATTCTAATTCCACAGCTTCATCTTTCATCAGAATGTTGAATTGTTTAAAAATAATTTTTTTCCATTACTGAGATGGGAACAATTACAGATAGAAGTTACAAACTATAAAAACATTTACACACACAACAGAACCATGTAGATTTACATAATCTTGCTTTAAAAAAATTATTTATTTATTTGACTGTACCAAGCCTTAGTTGTGGTAGGCGGGATCTTCGTTGCCACATGCAAGAGCTTCGTTGTAGTATGCGAACTCTTAGTTGTGGCACATAGGGATCTAGTTCCCTGACCAGGGATCAAACCCTGGGGCCCCTGCATTGGGAGCTCGGAGTCTTAGCCACTGGACCACCCTACATAATCTACCTTTGCATACAGATCAGTAAGTCATAGGAAATAGTTCATACTTGATTTTTGTTAAAAAATTAAAATGCTTTGCAAAATGTCTTCATTGTTTACATGACATTTAGTAGTGTTCTAGTGAAAATATGGCCAGTGAACAAATATTCAAACACTAAATCTAGCATATAGAACACTAAATACTTTAGATAGTAGTAGGAGGAAATATTTTTAAGTTGCATGTAAAATCCCTTGAACACCTTTTTTTGGGGGGAGGGGGAGATCATGCTAATGTTACTAGTAACAAATTAGCATGTTGGTGTTTTATAACTTTTTTCTTTTCACCAACACACACTGAGGTAGATAAAATTCCACTGAACGGTGGAACGTATTATCACTAAACAATAGGTTTCAATTTTATTTAAATTTGGTTATAAGACACAATGATAATTTCTTGATAAAATCTGGGATCTCTGTATTTTTAAAATTTTTTGTGTATAATGGCAGCAGTGGTGACATCTGTATTTTAAACTAAAAATGTGTTTCCAGCACTTTCCAAGGTTAAAAAATAATTTGAAAAACTGTTCTCATGTAATTGGATTGCATCATGAACATTAATATATAAAGAGTTTACTTTTAAAAGGGCACCTCCATTCACAATTATTCCAAGCTGCCACTTCATACCCTATTTCAAGCACTGGGCTTCAATTGTCAGCTACACTTTTAATAAGGCAATCCTGGTCATAGTTGTCCGATGTGTCCATATAAAAAGTAAGAGAATTCCAAGAGACCTTTGTGCAACTAACATCTTGTGTCACAAAAGAGACTGAAGAAGTCCTAAAGGAGTGAATGACTTCAATTACATGAACAGTTGGCTAATCAAACTGACCATAAACAGAATGATAGCAAAATGCTTTAAGTTTGACATTTGGTGGACACCTTTAGCTACTAAGAATTGGCTACTAACAGCAAAATAAGTTAAACCACTTGAAAATATTAACCGTACCTCCTTCCCCACTATCAATAACCAATAAAGCTTTACACTACGCTATTCAAATCAAAAACTTTTAAGTCATGTTAATCATGGTTAACTGCTTACCGTAATAAATCCGTACCCCTTGGATCGACCTGTTTCACTATCCATCATGAGCTGGATACTTTCAATCTAAAAATGAAAACCACAATTATTATATATAAATGAAACAGGGTGGGCAAAAGTATTTTACCCCTTGAAACATGATTTTATAATGGCTCCCCCTAAAATATAATAGAAAACATATCACAATCCCTCATACACAAAAAATCTTCTTTCTAGAGGCCGAGGAACTTCCTAAACACGAAGTTATGCACTGGGGAGTCTTTTGCATCAAAACCCAGTAAAAATCTGAAATCCTTTGCAGAATACAATGTTAAAAAAGAAATCAACCTTTTTTCTTCCCCTTTGCTAAAATACACCAAATGTTAATTCTCAATTATGCCAGACACAATAAATTGCCTGAAATGTTGGAATAACTAAAAATAACAATGGGATGTGGTTGATGGTTGCACAACACTGTGAATATGCTACAAAGCAATGATTGTTCACCTTAACTGACGGAACTGTATTTACTACATCACAATATCCCAACAAACTCGGTCATACAAAGGAAGCATGAACAATTAAAATACAGCACCCACATATTATATTTCATGTTCTGGTTGTTTCAGGAACGTATTCATTTTGTAATGACTAACCAACTCATACAATTATGATTTGTGCACCATTAATATGTGTATATTTCCAATAAATATAAATCACCCACAAAATTCAACACCCCAACTTTATCATTACTGACACATAAAACAGTTTAACAAAGGGGTTGAGTGGGGTAGTGAAAGAAAACAACGAAATGTATATCCAAGGGCCATAAAGATTAAGTAGTGGACAAGGTACGACAGGAACCAAGATTTTTATTCATGGCCACACAATGAATTTTTTAAACCAGAGCACAGCCTACTAGTAACATTTATTCTAACCATCTCTTCTAAAGTGAGAATTAGACTTACCCTGGTGATTCTTTTGAAAGAAATGCATAAAAATATCAAATTACTATGTTGTGTACCAAGAACTGTTAGTGTTGCAATTCAACTGTACTTCAAAAACAGCCTCATGGAAAAAACGATCAGATTTGTGGCTACCAGAGAGGTGGGGGGTGGGGGGTGGAGGGCGGAGGGAAGAGTTAGATGAAAGTAGTCTAAAGGTACAAACTTCCAGTTATAAATCAGTACTAGGGATGTAATGTATTATTACACTGCTGTATACCATAAATTAAGACTCAAGAGTAAATCCTAAACGTTCTTGTCACAAAGGAAAATAATTTGTTACCTATTTCTTTAATGTTGTATCTGTATGAGATGACAGATGTTCACTAAACCTACTGTAATAATTTCATGATGCATGTAAGTTTAACCACTATGCTGTACACCTTAAGCTTAGACAACGCCGTGTCAATTTTATCTCAAAAAAAAAAAAAAAACCTTTTTAAAATTTTTTGTGTATAATGGCAGCAGTGGTGACATCTGTATTTTAAACTAAAAATGTGTTTCCAGCACTTTCCAAGGTTAAAAAATAATTTGAAAAACTGTTCTCATGTAATTGGATTGCATCATGAACATTAATATATAAAGAGTTTACTTTTAAAAGGGCACCTCCATTCACAATTATTCCAAGCTGCCACTTCATACCCTATTTCAAGCACTGGGCTTCAATTGTCAGCTACACTTTTAATAAGGCAATCCTGGTCATAGTTGTCCGATGTGTCCATATAAAAAGTAAGAGAATTCCAAGAGACCTTTGTGCAACTAACATCTTGTGTCACAAAAGAGACTGAAGAAGTCCTAAAGGAGTGAATGACTTCAATTACATGAACAGTTGGCTAATCAAACTGACCATAAACAGAATGATAGCAAAATGCTTTAAGTTTGACATTTGGTGGACACCTTTAGCTACTAAGAATTGGCTACTAACAGCAAAATAAGTTAAACCACTTGAAAATATTAACCGTACCTCCTTCCCCACTATCAATAACCAATAAAGCTTTACACTACGCTATTCAAATCAAAAACTTTTAAGTCATGTTAATCATGGTTAACTGCTTACCGTAATAAATCCGTACCCCTTGGATCGACCTGTTTCACTATCCATCATGAGCTGGATACTTTCAATCTAAAAATGAAAACCACAATTATTATATATAAATGAAACAGGGTGGGCAAAAGTATTTTACCCCTTGAAACATGATTTTATAATGGCTCCCCCTAAAATATAATAGAAAACATATCACAATCCCTCATACACAAAAAATCTTCTTTCTAGAGGCCGAGGAACTTCCTAAACACGAAGTTATGCACTGGGGAGTCTTTTGCATCAAAACCCAGTAAAAATCTGAAATCCTTTGCAGAATACAATGTTAAAAAAGAAATCAACCTTTTTTCTTCCCCTTTGCTAAAATACACCAAATGTTAATTCTCAATTATGCCAGACACAATAAATTGCCTGAAATGTTGGAATAACTAAAAATAACAATGGGATGTGGTTGATGGTTGCACAACACTGTGAATATGCTACAAAGCAATGATTGTTCACCTTAACTGACGGAACTGTATTTACTACATCACAATATCCCAACAAACTCGGTCATACAAAGGAAGCATGAACAATTAAAATACAGCACCCACATATTATATTTCATGTTCTGGTTGTTTCAGGAACGTATTCATTTTGTAATGACTAACCAACTCATACAATTATGATTTGTGCACCATTAATATGTGTATATTTCCAATAAATATAAATCACCCACAAAATTCAACACCCCAACTTTATCATTACTGACACATAAAACAGTTTAACAAAGGGGTTGAGTGGGGTAGTGAAAGAAAACAACGAAATGTATATCCAAGGGCCATAAAGATTAAGTAGTGGACAAGGTACGACAGGAACCAAGATTTTTATTCATGGCCACACAATGAATTTTTTAAACCAGAGCACAGCCTACTAGTAACATTTATTCTAACCATCTCTTCTAAAGTGAGAATTAGACTTACCCTGGTGATTCTTTTGAAAGAAATGCATAAAAATATCAAATTACTATGTTGTGTACCAAGAACTGTTAGTGTTGCAATTCAACTGTACTTCAAAAACAGCCTCATGGAAAAAACGATCAGATTTGTGGCTACCAGAGAGGTGGGGGGTGGGGGGTGGAGGGCGGAGGGAAGAGTTAGATGAAAGTAGTCTAAAGGTACAAACTTCCAGTTATAAATCAGTACTAGGGATGTAATGTATTATTACACTGCTGTATACCATAAATTAAGACTCAAGAGTAAATCCTAAACGTTCTTGTCACAAAGGAAAATAATTTGTTACCTATTTCTTTAATGTTGTATCTGTATGAGATGACAGATGTTCACTAAACCTACTGTAATAATTTCATGATGCATGTAAGTTTAACCACTATGCTGTACACCTTAAGCTTAGACAACGCCGTGTCAATTTTATCTCAAAAAAAAAAAAAAAACCTTTTCCTCAGCTTCCGCTAAGGTGCTCGGTCCTTCCGAGGAAGCTAAGGCCGCGTTGGGGTGAGGCCCTCACTTCATCCGGCAACTAGCACCGCGCCCGGCAGACCCTGCCTCGCCCTCGCCCGCACCGTCCTGGAGCTCGTCCTGGAGCTCGCCTGCATCTACTCCGCCCTCATCCTACACGAGGATGAGGTGACAGTCACGGAGGATAAGATCAATGCCCTCATTAAAGCAGCCGGTGTAAATGTTGAACCTTTCTGGCCAGGCTTGTTTGCAAAGGCTTTGGCCAATGTCAACCTCGGGAGCCTCATCTGCAATGTGGGGGCACGTGGACCTGCCCCAGCAGCTGGTGCTATACCAGCAGGAGGTCCTGCCCCCTCCACTACTGCTGCCCCAGCTGAGAAGAAAAGTGGAAGCAAAGAAAAAGAAATCTGAAGAGTCTGATGATGACATGAACTTTGGTCTTTTTGACTAAACCTCTTTAGTAGCTAGCACGTTCAATAAAAAGCTGAGTTCTTTAAAAAAAAAAAAACAAATATGAGGACTAAATGGGCATAAACAGCCTAATTCTAATTCCTTACATATTAAGTACAGAGAAGCTTATATACCCTTAAATTTTCAGTAAGAAAAACTATCCTAAGAAACAAACCAAGAAAAAAAAAATCTCTTGCTCCAATGCACAGTACATTTTATCATTCAGGTCGATTTTTTAATAATTGAAGCTAATACTATGCATTTCACTGTAGCATTACAAATGTTGACAGATTCTGTCTTCAAATGCTATCTTCAGGGAAACTATCTTGATCTAAGTTGTCTCAAAAACTTTATAGAACCACTCCAATCCTAACATTAATCTCTTAGAAACATGACAAAGCAAATAAATTATTGTGCAGTTACATTTGTTTCAAGATTTGGGATCCACTAATACACTTGGGACTTACCCTTCCAAAAGGCTCAAAGATCCCCCGAAGCATATCTTCAGTTATGTTAAAGTGTAACGAGCCCACATAGAGCCTCATAGGTCCAGCACTTCCCTTTTGTAGATTGTTTGCCATTGCTGCAGCCCTGTTTTTTTCTGCCTACAAGTTAGTTAAGAACGCGTAAGTCACATCACACACCCATTTAAGAATGAATAAATACCATTTTGAGCAGAGTAGTAAATCCCACTCATACCTTAGGTTTGCTTAATGACAACTGATATCAAATTATGCTAAGTGTAAGTCATACATAAAAGAATATTGGGGACTTCCCTGGTGGCGCAGTGGTTAAGAATACGCTTGCCAATGCAGGGGACACGGGTTCGAGCCCTGGTCCAGGAAGATCCCACATGCCATGGAGCAGCTAAGCCCATGCGCCACAACTACTGAGCCTGCGCTCTAGAGCCTGCGAGCCATAACTACTGAGCCCACGTGCCACAACTACTGAAGCCGGAGCACCTAGAGCCCATGCTCCACAACAAGAGAACCCACCGCAATGAGAAGTCCGCACACCACAACCAAGAGTAGCCTCCGCTCACCGCAACTAGAGAAAGCCCGCACACAGCAACAAAGACCCAATGCAGCCAAAAATAAATAATAAATTTAAAAAAAAAATGTTTTAAACCCCTACATTATGCCAGTCTAAAGCAGCATCCTGGTAACAGATATGCCAAATGTGGAAATACAAGATAATCTCCTGGAAGTGTTAAATACACTCATTATTCATGTGCTCTCAATATCACTGTTACTCAACGTACAGTACACCAACTGGCTGTCCATCTTAAAAGGACTTACATCAATATAAATCAAACCAAGTAAACCATTTAGTTCAGCAGTCATTTTTTCCCATACCAAGTACTTCTCAAAGGAAATAGTTCTCAATTTATATTCTAACACAAACTCCTTTAACAAACTGGGGCATAACAGGAGGTTAAAGTTACATGAATTCAAAATCTCATTCATCAATGTGATTCTTCTGAGCCCTTTGCCAGGCCAACGTAGGTTTGTCCTCCATCACGGGAAATGAATTGAGCAATGATTCCCCCCAGCCTGCTTCCTAACAATTCTTTTCTTACTGTGACATAATCAAATGATAAGTACCCAATATTGCATACTGCTAAAACACTAAATAGGACCTACCATCATCTTTTAGAGATAGAAGGTAGTAATCTGACCACAGTTACAGCTTAACAGTGAAACTGGAATTTCACTTAAGATCTGGTTACAAATTTTGTGAGTAACTACAAAATGATGTAAAAGCTTGATGAGTAACCAGATTTTTCAGGAGTTATGAGGAGTATTTGTTTCAGGGGTTTGAAAAGGAACGAACATAACTATTGTTATTTTGTTATCGCTCAAAAAATATTCTTTAAATCCTCAGGAATTCCATTCCCTGGCAGTCCAGTGGTTAGAACTCGGTGCTTTTGCCACTGCCATGGCCCAGTTCAACCCCTCGTGGGGGAACTAAGATCCCACAAGCCGCTCGGCAAGGCCAAAAATAAATTCTTTAAATCCTATTTTAATCCATTTTAAAAACCTAAGTTATCAGGTAGTCACAGAAATCAACTTGTTTCTTAGTACAAAAAGGTACTGATGAAAAAAATCAAAAAAATACTTTCACGTTAATATACTCAATAAAGGGGCTTCCCTGGTGGCGCAGTGGTTGAGTCCACCTGCCGATGCAGGGGACGCGGGTTCATGCCCCGGTCTGGGAAGATCCCACATGCCGCGGAGAGGCTGGGCCCATGAGCCATGGCCGCTGAGCCTGCGCGTCTGGAGCCTGTGCTCCACAACGGGAAAGGCCACAACAGTGAGAGGCCCGCATACCGCAAAAAAAAAGTTAAATTTAGAATAGAATGATAGAATAGAATGATATATCCCAATGTTTCCATACCTAAATGAACTAAAATATTCACACTAATTGCATTTTTACAAAGGCAACATTTATTGTGGAGCATCAGCACAGAGGAATTAAATCATAATTTGGATTATCTTAAAAAACATTCTCCAAATTAGTCTGAAACATCTTTACTTTCAAGAAATGTCAGAATAGCTAGCTGTTCAAACTATTCTTAACATTATATATAATCTTTCACAAGTATGTATTTTAAAACAGTGAAAATATTAAATTTACTAAAAATGTCAAAACCATTCCATTTAAAAGATCGGAAGGGGAAAACATGTTCTTAGATGCTTCTATCCCCAAATAAGAAGTCATCACAAATCAGTAAAATTCTGGAACAAGTTCCCAAATCTTTCCCATGAAATAGGTATTTACAACTTACATTAAAATGGAACAGGATGTTATTAAGAATACACAATTATCAAAGAAATCAAGGCAAATTTTTTTTTCAAAAGCTACCCTGAGAACATCTGACTTATGGTAGGAAGTGGTGATTGTGTAAGGCTCAAGGAGTTACAACACAACACTAAGAAACAGGTTTCTAACACTACCAATGATCAAATTCTTAACCAAGAAAAAAGTTACCTGTGACGCCTGTACTATGATTGGCACTCCTAAAACCCGCTGGCCAGTTAATCCTATTGCTAGAGGCACTGAGCTAACATCGACAAATTCCACATAAGCAATTCCTTTGGAACGTCTTGAATTTCTATCAGAAATCATCCTCACATCTCGAACCTAAAAAGAAAACACACACTTTAGGTTCTGTTTGTGCAACCATTCACAGTAAGTATAATAATTTCAAAAGACAACAGGCATATTAATGATACTGCAAAGCAAGCCATTAAAAAGATTTTTTTAAATAGGTAAATTTGTAGGCCCAATTCATTTATCAACATACATCAATTCCAACACTATTAACTTCCAAGTGAGGCAAAAAGAAATGGTATCAAAAATAAATTCCCTGGACTTCGTCCAGTGGCTAAGATTCTCCACTCCCAATGCAGGGGGCCGGGTTAGATCCCTGGTCAGGGAACTAGATCCCACATGCCGCAACTAAGAGTTTGCATGCCGCAATTAAGACCCGATGCAGCCAATTATAAATATTAAAAAAAAAAAAAATTCCCTAACTAAATTCCACCAAACAAAAAAATATATTTAGATGTTTTCTAATTTTATCTGTCACACTGACAATTACTAAAATGTTGTTTGCAGTTTCTACTTAAATTAGCTCTGTAAATAGGCTTAGATTACCTTTCCTACTGTGGAGAAAAACTCTTCCAAATCCCTTGGCCGAATTCTTGCTGCCAGTTGCATGCAGAAAACGGTCCTTGCATCTCTTTCCTCAGGAGTCAGATTATCAATAGGCTCCCTAACAGGGGTAAAGAATATAGAATTAACTTTATAACTTATTCTTTTAAAATAACTTTTAATGCACGTTTTCAGTAAACAGAATAAACTTTCCTGAAACCAGTTTGTCACTACTCCCAAGCCCATTTTAACTATGATGTATATAAAATGTCCATAAAATAATTCACTGTGACTCAATGCCTTCAATATGATGATAATTTCTAAATTTTTCTGATAGTATCTTACATTATCAGGACCAAAGTCCACTGGCCTCTCAATCTTACAAATGGTACTCTCTCCAGAATAATAAAGGGAAGCCTGAGAGTTTAATGATAGTCACAAGTAATAACCCCTGAGTCCACACTAACGTTGGACTGGTCCAAATTAATAGAAAGGATGTTTCCCCAAAAGGAAATCATAAAATAAAATTAAGTTTCATAATCACAAATGACAAACTTGAGAGTAAAACCCCAAATGATGAAAACTATTTGACTCTAATAATTTTTTTTCACAAACTGAGATAGATACGTGGAATACTGAGGCAGCTGTTTATCAGAATTAGATCAGTCTTACTAAGACTCTACAAATTCAATACCCGAAAAAATACTTGATGGTTACAGAATAGAGACAGGAACAATTAGCAAGTCAAAAATGAAAAGCAAGAGATTATCTAGCCAAATAACAATAGTGGGATCTAATCTACTCATGCTTACAAACAGATGGTGTACACTTCTAAATTTACAGAGGAAACTAAAAGTGCCCAAATATGTGAGAAAAGTAAAAGAGCAAAATAGATAAATTTAACTTAATGAATGTCAAGGAAAAATAACATTGTCTACTGACATTATTATAAATAATTCTACTAAGATTAAGGTTCTAAGTAAATTCTTAAAAATGTAAGCATAAACATGCTCTTTCTTAACCATGTTCTGGACATTCTCCGGAAGAACTTTATAAAACTCACATTACATCCCCTTGAGAAATCTGCAAGTAATTTTAAACCTATTACCGCAAAACAGCGGTACAAAGCTGACTATATCCAAAGAATGAGAACTAAACGGGAGTTTTCCCATGAGAGAAAACTAAATATTAAACAAAAACTCAGTATCTGTTACAAAGAGCGCCTTTAAGAACATTAAGGCTATCACTAAATCCTAGGGTTAGAATATGTCAAACAAGAAGATAGACTCAAAAGTTAAAAGGTACCTATTTAAGGGAAGCCAGAACATCAGTAAAAAACAATGCTATCATGTTAAAACATTCCTTGAACCAAAATGGTAGACTAGATAGGTAAGTCTTATCTTTAAGAGGAAAATACCTCGCAGAAACACTCAAAAACATAATATTACTACTTGAAATCAAGTCAACGCAGTTACGATTTTGGAAATTAAATACTTTTCTCAAGTAATGGAGCCAAATGATAAAACTCATGACTATTTCAACTACTTTCCCACAAGAAGTTATTTCAATAACTTAAAATTTATTAACTCCAAAGGTGAGTCAAGGCTAAAGTTTTCTACAGCTAGCATTAAAAAATTTTAGACACACTGCCAACACATGAAAGAATGCTCAACATCATTAATCATTAGAGAAATGCCAATCAAAACTACAATGAGATATCACCTCACACCAGTCAGAATGGCCATCATCAAAAAATCTAGAAACAATAAATGCTGGAGAGGGTGTGGAGAAAAGGGAACACTCTTGCACTGCTTGTGGGAATGTAAATTGATACAGCCACTATGAAAAACAGTATGGAGGTTCCTTAAAAAACTACAAATGTAACTACCATACGACCCAACAATCGCACTACTGGGCATATACCTTGAGAAAACCATAATTCAAAGAGAGTCATGTACCACAATGTTCAATGCAGCTCTATTTACAATAGCCAGGAGATGGAAGCAACCTAAGTGTCCATCATCGGATGAATGGATAAAGAAAATGTGGCACATATATACAATAGAATATACTCAGCCATAAAAAGAAATGAAATTGAGTTATTTGTAGTGAGGTGGATGGACCTAGAGTCTGTCATACAGAGTGAAGTCAGTCAGAAAAAGAAAAACAAATACCGTATGCTAACACATACATATGGAATCTAAGGAAAAAAACAAAAAAGGTCATGAAGAACCTAAGGGTAAGATGGGAATAAAGACACAGACCTACTAGAGAATGGACTTGAGGATATGGGGAGGGGCAAGAGTAAGCTGTGACAAAGTGAGAGAGTGGCATGGACATATACACTACCAAACGTAAAATAGCTAGCTAGTGGGAAGCAGCTGCATGGCACAGGGAGATCAGCTCGGTGCTTTGCAACCACCTAGAGGGGTGGGATAGGGAGGGTGGGAGGGAGGGAGACACAAGAGGGAAGAGATATGGGAACGTATGTATACGTATAACTGATTCACTTTGTTATAAAGCAGAAACTAACACACCACTGTAAAGCAATTATACTCCAATAAAGATGTTAAAAAAATTTTTTTTAGCTACTATAAAAGAGAAATAAAAGCACATGTAACATCTACACATTAACGTGGGAATTTCTGCTCTGTTCTTCTCACATGCAAGTTATTGAAAACTTAGAAATTCACATTAATAATACTAGAATTGGACTTCCCTGGTGGCGCAGTGGTTAAGAATCTGCCTGCCAATGTAGGGGACATGGGTTCGAGCCCTGGTCCAGGAAGATCCCACATGCCACGGAGCAACTAAGCCCGTACGCCACAACTACTGAGCCTGCGCTCTAGAGCCCGCGAGCCACAGCTACTGAAGCCCTCGCGCCTAGGGGCTGTGCTCTGCAACGAGAGGCCACCATGATGAGAAGCCCATGCACCACAACAAAGAGTAGCCCCCCGCTTGTCCCCACTAGAGAAAGCCCGCGTGCAGCAATGAAGACCCAACTCAGCCAAAAATAAATAAATCTTTTAAAAATTAATACTACTAGAATTGCAAAACGAATCAAGATTTAATATGATCCAAATTACTATTTGTCATTAAATTTAGCAGTAACATAAGTTGTAAAAACTTTATAAAAGCTAAAAGTACAAAACAAAAGAAATAGGGACAACAGTTACCTCACTGGGCTCTTGTCTTTTCTGAATGGACTTTTGCTTCGGGAGCGTCGCCTGCTGCAAAGTTAAGAAGTTTCAAAAGTTACCCAAACAAGTACACCACATTAGTTCCTTGAAAAACAATTTAAACAATTCAGAAGTATGTTTAAAAACCTTAATTTGATGCTATGAGGCAACCCAATCTTTCCTCGGATGGCACTGTTAAATTTTGGTCCGGAGCTAAAAAGGAAACACAAAATTACACTAGTTACAGGGTTAGGGTCTTGCTAAGATCGCGTTCATGCGCTCTCCAGCAAGTTTAACATTGTTTAGGCTGCTTGTTTTCCACCTCAATTATGAAGAGGAAATAAAGAGACTTTTTCTTCTCTTAACTCTATCCCAGGCAAACTGCTCTTACAGTTATCCATCCTGGACCACTGAGAGGTGCCAAGACCAAAGGTTACAGCCTCAAGATTTTTAATATTCTGAAAATGCTCAATTTTCAGTCTAGTTCTCTTTAACTACATATTTATGAATACGTTCCTGAGATTTAGGGGGGAAAAAAAAGACACAAAGTGAAAATTATCCTGAACTTCCCTCACACCAGGACTATAATTAACAATTTGGTGAGCATCTTTGCAGATCCTTCCTAAGGAATATACATGTGCTCATATATACACACATATACAATATTCATGTATGTCTTCTTGTTTGAGGAACTCTTTTTTTTTATTTTTCAGGCCACACCACGTGGCTTGTGGGATCTTAGTTCCTCAACCAGGGACTGAACCCAGGCCCCAGGCAGTGAAAGCGCAGTCCTAACCAGGGAATTCCCTTGAGGAGTTTCTTTTAAAATATAAAGGAACTAATTCTTTCCATAATCATGAAACTCCAACTTTTTCATTTAACAGTAAGTCTCCAAGACTGCATATAAGCATATGTAGCATGTCACACACCTCGGTTCTTTTCGACAAAATAGTCCATGGTAAAGATGTGAAGGAAGTTCATCAATCCCTCAGGAAAATTCTTTTTTCGGGACTTGACATATTAAAGATGTATTTTCGAAAAAGATCACAAAAGTAACTTTTTAAAAAGCTTTATTCTGTAGTCTAGAATATTCTAAAAAAGCCCAGTAGTTTATGGCCCTTTTATTTTGAAAGACCAAACTAAGTTAAAAGGTCAGATCAGATGTCCCTTAGTGCTCATCCTGCTATCCTTTACCAGATGGGTAGCAAAATGAAAATATATGGTGGTCTTCAATCCACATTTGGATTTGTTTTCATGGACTCTACGTGCACGTATAACACCCAAGCAGTTCCAAATAAAATTGTATTAAATGGGTCCTTTGCAAAGCACACTAAAAGTGATCATTAAGAATATATATTTACTGGATAAATAAGAGTCTATAAGCTATTTTCTTTCCCCTTCAATTATAAAAGTTTCAGTTACTGCCTTGGTAGTTAAAAATCACCTGAAACCAAACATAAGAACCAAGTGAGTTTAAGTTAGACCAGAATCACAGGCTGACTTCAAGTATTCATCACTGATCAGAGATAATAATATTCAGAATTTATTAAAGCAATCCTTCCCCCCTACTTAGTTCATTCTGGTAAAAAAGAATGCAGTAAATTTTGATAAATTGGACAAAAAGTGAAGTATTTTCTAATAAAGCACTCAGACGTAAAATAACATTGTGGTCCTTTTTAAGCTGTTAAAAAGTTTATAAAATAATCAGCTAAGAGGACCTTAGAGAACAAGGAGTGGAACCCTTTTTATTGAAAAACGTGAATCACATCTCCAAGTATTACTAACTTTATTGGCTTCAAATAATAACAAAACATTTCATCAATAACAGTATTATGGGTGCTCTAATTTACATTCTCTTCTCATTCAAGACTCAATAGCCTGTCAGTGGTTACCTCCTTCTCTAAAGATGAGAAAACTAAAGCTTAAGAATGTTTCTTAGAGTGTTTAACCAATTTAAAGAGCCAAGGCTCTGATTCAGGACTGTTGTCTCTGAATTCAGTCTTAAACCATTCAAGTTTCAACGTTAAAACTGTTAATTTTAACGTATCACACAGTTTACAACAGTGTATTTACTAACAGGAAAGAACATCATAAATCACTAGGGACTGTTAGACTGAACTGCTTAAAGAGTTGCAAGAAGGCTCTTTCCAAAGTCATTAATACATTTTAGCTTTTTAAAAATTACTATTAATGAAACATTTCCAACACGTTTAACCACATCAGAATTTCCATAGTGATTCAACCTTAAAAGCAGTTTTAGTGAGTTCTTACTATTAAAACACCTTAAATACAAAGATGTGTGATCATTATCAAGAAGCATGCACTAAATTCACAACTGGTCTGTCATTTCAGCTGAAAACAGCCACACAGACAAGACTGTTAACTATGTATTTGACTGACTATACATATTTGCAGTTTGTATCCATCTGAGCTTCATAAACTTTATGTTCAGTAAAGGATACTGTGATAGCTCACAAACCTTTAAGCTCTCATGTATTTGGCACTACAATATCAAATCTTTTTTTTTAAAAGCACTTTAGTGCTTTAGTTTGAATTGGCACACAGTAATATTTTTAGATGGAGTAACAGAAAATGTTCTGCATGCCTAGTAAAACAAACATGTATCTGTCCACACACTGCATTTCTACTGGACTTTTCAATTCCAAAATCCTTATTTAATACTTTTTAACTGATCATATTGAAAAATAAAATTCCACAATTCAAGTCACTCCAGTTACACTGCTATCTGGATACCCAGAAAAATCTCTCAAACCAATATCATCATAATTATAGTTACATACTAAGGACTTCTGTAGCGGCCTCTGAATCTGCGATCTCGACTTCTTGAACGGCTCCGTCTCCTTTCTTTGCTTCTACTCCGCTTCCTTTCACGGCTTTTGCTCTTTTTCCTTTCTCTATCTCTACTTCGCTTCCTTTCCTTACTTTTGCTTCTTTTTCGTTCATGACTACGACTTCTGCTCTTGCTTTTTTTCCTCCTGAGAAGAAAAAAGTCACCATTATCTTGCTGATTTAAGAATATGCAAAAATATACTTCATCTTATGGTCCGATATATTTTGCTATTTTTACTATCATATAATGATACATAATAATCACTTATGGAAAAATAATTCCTAGGTAAGGCAAACAACACCCCACCTTTGCCTTCTACTACTGAAAATCAGCAGCCAGTTGACAATGAATCATTTAGTGAGAGGGACTATAATGATCTTTCTTGAGAGTCAGCTAGAGCTTTAACAAGGAGAGAACTTATTGGTAGGTATAAATCAAAACCTGAACTTTAAAATTTTTTTTTTTTGGCCATGCTGCACAGCATGCAGGATATATCTTACCCTGACCAAGGATCGAACCCCATGCCCCATGCAGTGGCAGCACAGAGTCACAAACTACTGGAGTACCAGGGAAGTCCTGTGAACTTTATTTAAAAGTTCTATCATATCTGGCCAACTAAGTATAACTGTAATCCAAAACACACAGTAATAGAATCAAAGTTACAACAGAATACTTTAAGTATTAGTGTTGGATCATATAAAAAAGTTGCCATGAAATACACTAATTTCTCTTAAGTAAGCCAATTTTGACCCAATTTGCACATATGAATATTATATACTTTCAAAGGGCCATACAGGCATCACTATTTCCGTTTTTATGGGCAAAATTATTACAAATAATGACAAAGGACAATAAAACTAATGCCGTAAAATGCAATTTGACACTCCCAGACTTCAATGTGACCACTTCAGATACTTTCAAGTTACAATGAGTACACCAGATATTGAAATATGCCATTTTTATGCCAGTTTATACAAGCCTGTGGGTTACAACCAAAAGGAAGAATCAACACCTTTATAAATCTTTATAAATTCTCAAGCTCTGAAAGGTAAAAAAGCCAGTCAGTCGTGTATCTTCCTGTTCATTTCTGTATTCCTCACAGCATACCACCCACTCATTCCGTAATTTTTATAATCTGTACCTCTGTCATCACCCAAATTTTAGAGGTGCCTTCAGATATTTCAATATAAATTGAAAGACATTTCAAATTAAACTTATCCACTTAAATGTCATTTTGTATTGGCTAAAAGATTATGAAACATTTTGACAACTACATCATTTGGAAATTGAATTAACTGTTTAGTCCTTATCAAAGCAAAGTTAGCACAAGAGCAATTGAAGTCTGCCTCAGAGAACCTGTAAGCAGGTCATCTTAGAGTGCATTGAAAATAGAAAACGAAGACACCCACCTTCTGGAATCTTGAAACCCACACTCCAATCACAAGGAGATGTAGAGCTTTCCAAGGAGGCAGAAACTTTGTCTAAAATTTCAAGATAATCCACCTGACTGTCAGAAATGTATATGCTAGGTAGCACATGACAGAAAATTAGGCTACACTCATTACTTATACAGAAGTCATCAAAGCAATGCCCAGAAGGGCAACAGATAACATTCCAACTTTGTTGCCTAAAAACCTGAAACTATCTCTTAGACTAAAGAATTCTGAGATAGCTATAATCAAAAATCCTAAATATTATCAATTAGGGGACAAAGTAAAAACTCCATCCCCCGCAAAAAGGACAAATAAAGTTTTGCTCTGCTTATAATGGCCCGTTGCAGAGAGGCAGCCAACCTCCCAAATTACCTTTTTTAGGCCCAAAATTTATTGCGCCAAAGGAAAGGACTCGAAAATTGGAGAGCTAATTTCAACTTAAGGTCTTCCTAGGACTTTTTATAAATGAGTCCCCACCCACATCTGAAGGCAACCCCAGACAGGTAAAAAGACAGCAACATACTAAGACATTCAGAAATATAATCCTCTTTATAAAGCCCAAACAAAAATTTAAGGGTGCAAGAAAGCAGTGTACTTCTCTATAACAAGATGAAGCTTCAAAGAACATTTATTAAGTTAACTAAAGAAGGGTTATCAAAATCCACACTAATAGTCAAATCCTGTTACAACTTAAAAGGGACTTTCCAAAGTCTTTAGTGGCAGTGGAATTTTGTACTGAACATCATTGAAGTAAATGGTCCACTGGGCTGGGCCTTTGGACTTTTTGGTTATATGGCCTCTGCTGTAAAGGTGTTTTGCTATAACTGGATTTGACCTCTTCCATGTAAGAAGATCTAAATTTTAAATGCAAAGTACTCTGGAAAATAAGAAAAAAAATAGAAAAGTCATTTATTCCAAAATTTATAGATAATCCACACCACAGTAGCCAATATATTTCAGCTGTGTCATTTGTTTTTTATCCGTTTTTGAGAAATTCCAAAAGAGCTTAACTGAATGGATGCTGGTTGCGACTTTGCAAAACTGGTTATACTAACAAATAATACTCCCATGAAGGCAAGCTCAGGTACTTAAAAAGGCATACTTTGAGGTCTTGCCAAGCTCAGGGGTATAGCTTTTCAGAAAGAAGGCTAATAGACAACCAATTTGCGTTAATATTAAACTTAGTTCCTTTTACTATTACCTGAAATCAATTGAGTGTATGTACTGAGAATTACTATTTTTTAAAAGAAAACATTTACTAGTCAGTCAACTCTCAATTTCGCATAATGTGCATTTTCTTACTACCTTAAAACTACATCCCAATACTCAATGGCTTTTAAAAAACAATGAAGTTTTAGGATGAAAAATGCACATGGCACGTTCCTTTGGTTAAGAGACCTAATTTATACTAAAAACTAATATGTAAGAACATTCTGCTTGTTTTATAATTTATGCCTAAATACAAAAATTTTTTTCTAGATAACTTTCAAATTAATTTGAAAGATTAATTCCCTTCAGAAAAAAAATGGGTGAACAGTTACTGACTGACCAAGGGAGTCATTTATTTAATCAGCTTTAACTGAGAATGAGGAGAATGAGAAGTCTGACAGAGAAATAATATGTACATTTAAAAAGAAACTAGATGATAGCTGTAGTTTTGAAAAGGTTCTTCTCTTAAACAAAAAATCCTATGGGCAATTAAATTGTCCGTTCTTCTATTTAGTCCCATTGGACTCTTTACATTATATATATAAACACCACTAA
Source organism: Lipotes vexillifer (assembly GCF_000442215.2). Lineage (NCBI taxonomy): Eukaryota > Metazoa > Chordata > Mammalia > Artiodactyla > Lipotidae > Lipotes > Lipotes vexillifer. The sequence continues at coordinate 3,066,382 of NW_006772681.1, read as the reverse complement.
GTATGCACCAGTCATTGAGAGCTTAATGCTAAATTTCCTTGTCAAAGACTGGTAGTCTTAATGAGCTTAGTTGTAGGATGATTAACAAATATAAACTGGAGATGGTATTAGTAGCAAGAAATGACATGTAAGAATGGTACAACAAAGTAGGCATGTGCCCTACAGTGTAGGTCCTCATTCTTTTGGCACTTAAGAGTGAGATCTTTATCCATCCACTTGGCCTGATATCTAGAGATTGGATAATTTCAATTTATATGGTTACCCCTTCCTGGGTTTTCTTTTGATTACAGAATTGCAAATGACAACGATTAATTAGGAAACTTACTTTGGTAAAAGGTCTAAAAGCAGAGAACATTATACCACACAAAGATTGGCTGACTGCCTCAAATTATAACAATTCAAGACTAAACCCAACCCAATACCCTTAACATGATTAGTGAGGAACTATAACAGACTCCCACCCAAACAAAAAAAAATAGGACACGTCCTACAAATTGCATCATTTTGATCCATTACTACAATATTCTAGGGGTAAGAATATCGGTGTAGCAAAACCTGGACAATCCAGTCTATGTCCTCATCTATTTTATGAAATTATATTAACCTACCTTACAAACTTGTGAGGATACTGAGGTAGTATATTATGAAGCACTTAGAGCTCTTAGAAGGAAGCACCAGAAAGAACCAAGTAAGTGGCTTATTCTACATCACTTTTCATTATGTATTATGGGGTCACGAACATGACAGAACGTTTGAATATGACATCACGAAGGCTAGTAAAATGTCTTAATGCTTATAATACAGACCATGTGATGTTAAGACTCAATGATTTTAGAGCTGAAGGAAAACTCCAACAGGGCCAAATTTTATAAAGCGCATCTATTTAGACTTCTTGTATACTATACTCTGTACTAGTCTGTATCAGAGTTCCTATTAAGGGTTACTTCTTTAACCTAAATGACACGCATAAATATTCATAGTTTTTTGAAACTCCATTCTCACTATTAAGTCTATCAGAGTTTAAAAAGCTTAAGAGGACAAAAGCCATGTCAGAGGAACATTAAGAAGTACTTAAGTGTGCTATAACATCACTACAAAAAGAACCTTTAGGAGCATCAAGGAGCATAAATAATTCACAGCTCTGACTCCTTCAGTAATTTAGGACAAACAATACTTCTCCACAGCCTGGTTATTACCTTCTTCTTTCTAACCACCTTCAGTGGATATAATAGTTTTTACTGATAACATTGATAAAATAATATTAAGCTGAAATTAATAAATTTAAGACAAAATACAAGCTCTAACACTAGAACTCTTATGCAGATTGTCATGGATGGACTTGGAGGGGAAGGTGTCCAAAAAGTTCCTGACACCAATTCCTGAAATTAAGTAAAGAGTCCATAGTTTTACATCCTCAAAGTGTCTCATCCCCGAAAGTAAAGAACCTACTTTTCTAAAAAAGGCAAAGAAACCCTTCAGGAGAGAACCTTGGGTTTGATGCTTTAGCCACAGGAATACAACTTAAAAAGTCAATCACATATAGCTCCCCCCAACCCAGGTCCCTTCTTAAAACTTACTTTTTGCTACGTTCTTCATGGCCGTTGGCACTGCTCAACTTGTTCTCATCCTAAGCAGGGTTGATAGAAGAACATCATGAGGACGAAGTGGTAACATTTCAAGTTGTCAAAGGGTAAAGGGAATAGGAATAAGAAAATACAAAACAATTTTAAAACTAATTACTTATTTATAGTTTAACATGGAAGGCTATAAAAAAATTTAGATGGATATGTGTTTAACCACTTTGTTGCTTACAAATTAAGTCATCAAGATACAAAAATAAAAATGCATATTAACACGTCAAATTTTATTTTCTTACATAGTTAGATAGTAAGTTATCCAGATTTACAGTGTTGAAGTGGTTAAATAGAATTTCTATAAAACATGAATGAAGTCCTGTTTTGAGTTTTATTCCATGTGCTATGGCCCCTTTGGTCAGTACCATGGCTCTATTTCTGCCTAAGCCCCATGTGGCCATGCTAGCAGCCAGCCACTATCGATTTCCTGTGACCGATGCCATTCCTGAGATCTTCGCCCATTTCCGTTGGAGGGTTGGGACTGTAAGAGCTTGATGCCACCTCTGTCACACATCTCGCCCTGAAGCAAACAGGGATTCACACTGCTTTAGTAATGTTGACTCCCAAGAACCCAAGAAAGTCAATTAATAATCGACCAGTCCTACTTCCATACCTGTTTACATGGAATTACATCCATGTTAAACTAAGACAAAATTTTAACATTAAAATAGAAAGTAGCGCTTCAAGAGTCTAAGCATTACAAAACTACATACACTATTCAAAGCTTTAAAGAATTCATCCAAATTGGTACCACATGGTCGAGCTATACACTCCAAAACAAATGTATTATTTTTAAAAGGTTTAGCGCAATGTTTATTTTAAAGTTTGATTACATCAGTTATAGGAGTATAAGTGCTAACTTACAAAGCTTACAGTTTGTGACATCAGTGATAACGCATGCATACTGCTATTTTCACCACCAACTGGTGAAAGAATGAAAAGACACTTTTACTGTGATACTGAAATGGGTCAAAGACTGTATTATTAGTCAAAATAACTCCTTTGTAGTTTTATGTGTGAAATATTATGACAGGGACTAATTAAAAATAAAACAATATGGAGAACAGTTAAACAGTCATCAAGTGACTCAAGTTGTGATATTGCCTCTTTCGCTTTAAGAATTTTCTTTTATTCAGGGATCCAAGAATTTTAGTAATTTTTAACTGAGCAGATCATCACCTGCCTGTTTTAATATTGACTATTACCAGTCTTATGTATAGGATAAATTTTTAAATCTCACCCATTTCTTCTTGTAAGGCTTGTCTTATTTAAAGATTTACTTGCCACAGACTGGTTATGCTGTGTTATTCTTGGACCCCTGCTGCTTTCCCAAACCACTACATTCACCTTTTTGCTATACCAAACTGGAGCTGGTAATTCTTAGTTGAGTCATTTTACCTAGGGGACCACGGTACAGCGATAAGTCACTCAATTACTACCTTATGATTGACAGTTCACACTGGAATCAAAGGTGAATTCATGGGAGTAGAGGTGAGATATCGTTAGGCAAGTCTACAAAGAGAGATAGATGGGCATTTATTCATCACGCTGAAGTGAAACTACTGCACAATATTATTACATCAATAGCATATATTTACTTTTGTAAGTTACACTTAATGCATCTCTGATAAGATAAATCAAGAGGGCTCCGGGGAGGTTAGTTTACATTTCAGCAGTAGTTTCGTGAATAATGCTAAATTAAGAAATAGATAGACCTCACCGACTTGTTTTTTCTCACCTTCTTGTAAGGAGCCTCAAGCATTGCTTCAATATCAATATCGTCTGCCATTTTCTCTGAACGCCTAAGTGAAGAATAAGAATGAAAAATTCAATGAGTAAACAATTTTAAATTTTGCTAAATTTCCTTCTTACCGGACATATTCCAAAACTTCCGAGACGCCCCACAAAACGACTAAGGTGGGACGACGCACTTTAGTAGGTTTGACAATTAAACCTGAAATGTCCCCAAAAGCGAACACGCTAAAGCAGATTAAGTATCCGATTTTTAAAAAGCCTGTAATGCCTCAAAAAACAACCCGAGAGCATCGAACGAAAGCTCCTCTTTCGCCGCAAAAACCCGCGCTGCCATTTTAGGGGCAAAGGGAAACTCCCTCGGTTGGGAGGAGTTCGGTGCCAAGACAGCGCTCGGCTGGCGCCATGTTGGGAGGTCGCGGTCGTCGCAGGCCTCGAAAGGACAGGTCGCCATCTGCCCGAGGCCTCTCTGGAGCCCATGCCACCTGAAAACCCTGAAATTTACCCAACCGAAAAAGAAGGGCGCGGTCTTCGAAATTAAGCCCATTTCTCGAAAACCTGCCCCCCCACCGTCGCTTAAGACGGCCTAAGGAGTGCCCCTCAACCCAGAGAAGAACCACACCTCAGAAAAGCCCTGCAAATACGGGGGTCCGCGACGCCTCCTTACCTGTGCGGGCTTCCGGGGCCCCAGCGGTGCTCGTATTCGGAAAAAGGGGGGGTTGCTACTGCCGCCGCTGTTGCTACTGTTAAGCCGCTAGGCCCAGGCCGCAGTACCACCCAGCCCAAATTTCGGGCTCCGAGGGCGGATAGGCCCAAGAGAATCTAAAAGAAACAATGGGATTAGAGGAGCCCGCGCGGGAGTTCAGGAAGGCGGCTTCGGCAGCGGAGGATCCACCCCTGCGACAGCGTCGGCAAGCTCTCTGAAATGGCGGCCGCGGCTTCCCCGTACTAACATTCACCAACAGAGATACACACACACAAACACACGGGGCCTCACAGAGCCCTCAGCACGGGCTCTCGCGAGAAGCTGCTCTTAGTCTCAGTCCGGAGCAGCGGAAATATCGCGAGATCTAGGCATAGGGCCCAGCGACCGTGGCCTAATCTCGCGCAATGATTGCGCCAAGGATATTCCCATCCCCCACTCAGAGAGGCGCTTTTGACTCCCCCCTCCAGATTGGCGTCCACATCTCGCGAGATCGCGCAAGTTGCTAGCGCAAAGACGGTTGGTACGTTTCCTGTCAATTTTCTAGAAAACTCACCGTTGAGTGGAGCATGGTGGTCACCGCCCCCTCGTGGCGCCTCCCAACGACTATCAGAAGGTTTCTCCCTCAGCGCTGATGGGTTTCCCCCACCTCCCGCGAGCCTCCTATCTAGATGTCTGTCAAGGTCGCCATAAAGCAACCTAGTCCATATGGCGATAGAATAAAACGAAAACGCTCATGTTTAGATTATCCGCCGGGGTGAAGATGGAGTGAAAAGCATGTGAGAGAGAAGTCGAAAAGAGACGTACAGGCGTAGGGGGCTAAGGGTGTAGAATAAAAAATTAGATTTCTCGGCCTTGTGGAGCCAGTGGACTAGGCACTGCGGCGACTGTCGAGCTTCAAAACAGCCTTGGAAGTAGTGGAAAAAGGCAAAGTGAAGGTGAAAAAACACTGCTCCTCTTGGCAGTGGACCAGCTTTGTGACCCTCGAATTTATAGTCTGGCCTTGTGTCGGGGTTGCTATTGTTTCTTCAAAAATGTCCCCCATCCCCCTGGAACTTGGCTTCTCGCCCCTGAAGTCTCCCAGATGCCTGGCAGTTAGAGTGTACATTCACCGCTTGTTCTTTGGTCTACATGGTGAAAAAGAGCGGAGGGCAGAGAGGTCATTGACTATAAGACTTTTAACTCTAAGATAAAAATGCTTGAAAAAATTTGGAAAGATAACTTACAAGCAACAAATTTTGAGGGAGAAAATCTTTTATTTTTTTTATTTGAGGGAGAAAATCTTGAAGTCTGTTGACAGCTTAATGACTGAGGGCAAAGATTTGTAATGAGTTTGTAACTGCTTCAGCACTGTGACCTAAGGCAAGTAAATTAACCTCTCAGAGCCTACCCTCCCTTTCCTCCTGTGAAGAGTATAGTATAATTACTTAACCTCTTGATCTTGACATAGGCCGATAATGCTCACTAGTGGATTCTCAGCGCTTAGCCACATACCCAGCCAGGTGGACACGTAATAAATGAATGAATGAAAGCCTAATAGTATAGTGAGGATTGAATGAGGTAATAGCTGTAAAATGCCTGGCAAATATTTAATCCTCAAAACAGTTAACTTCTGTTATTTCTAAACAAAATTATTTAGAGGAAAGTATAGAGAGGCTTTCCATTTCGGATTAACTTTCCACTCAGGTGTTTCTTTAAGAGGGTTAATAGATTTTGCATAATTAGTAATATTCCCTTAACTTCTTTTCCTAAAAACTCATATCCTCTTTTCATTTTTTATTTTATTATTTTTAATATTTATTTATTTAGTTAGTAGCATCGGGTCTTAGTTGCGGCAAGCGGGCTGCTTAGTTGCAGCTTGCCGGCTTCTTAGTTGAGGCACGTGGGCTCCTTAGTTGCGGCATGCATGTGGGATCTAGTTCCCGGGCCAGAGATCAAACCCGGGCCCCCTGGATTGGGAGCACAGTCTTAACCACTGTGCCACCAGGAAAGTCCATTTTTTAAATGTTGAAAATCACCACATTATATTGACGCATAATATATCAGAAAAGACAAGCTAGCCTTTGCCTCTCTTTTCCCTTTAAGTGTTGTGGCTTGTTAATTGTGCCAATATTAAAGCATAGGTGGTGGCCCCTTCTTAATTTTTTTCTTTGTTTGGGAACATGACAGAATTCGACCTTAACCTCTAGACTTCTTATTTGAGAAGAGAAAGGTTTTAAGCTCTAAGTCACTTGAGTATTGAATATCCCTTAAATTGTTTTCTGTTCCAGGAATATCAGAGTGAACCTGGCAGGTGAGCACGCAATCAAGAAACATCTGCTGGAAAACTCAGTCTCTAAAACAAAAGTATTTTTATATATTTAAAAGAAAATATTAAAAACATAATATGCTTTTCATTCTCTTTGCAAAACCTCTCTTGCTCTGTCTGGCTCCTGGACTCATTGCCCTTTCATCATTTTGTTCTCGAGTCATTTGCAGTGAAGGTCATTGGGTTAAATCATCACCAGCACCAAGAATATCATTCTATCTTAAAACTTATGAAGAGGAGACCACAGCATAACTAAGCGCCAGGGATAAAGGAGGTAACATATTATGCTTAGAGAATTTGACTGAAAATTAAATATATTTTGCCAATGTGAGTTTTTTAATGTCCACGTATGATTTTTATGGACAGGGGATGCTATTTTTCACAATTGCATTTTAAAAACTAATATTCAACTTATATAATAAGTGCATTTTTATCCAGTTTTCCTTGAGTCTTTAAGACTGACTTAGAAAATTTGTTTGTTTTATTTATGAATCTAACTAAATAAAATTTTAGAATCATCTTCACTTTTTCTGTTAATATTGAGTTGAATTCCAGTTGAATGGACTAAATTCCCTTCAAAAGCTCAGTCCCATTTATGTTAGGCAAGTTTCTTCAAATTTAGTATGCTATCAATTTAACATGATGTATTATTTTTTTTAGTATTTTAAAACTTTCCAAAGTATGTAAACAATTCTTCTAAATCTAAAAAATTATAATCACAAAGTGAGTTTTAAAACTTCTTAAAGTATTCTAATGTAGTCTCATACCTTTCCAATTAAAATCACAAATCTCAAGTCAATTACTCAATCACACATTTTTTATTTGAATTTCTAGTATGCCAAGTTCCCTTAAACATTACAATTTTTTTAAATTTATTTATTTATTTTTGGCTACGTTGGGTCTTCGTTGCTGTGTGCGGGCTTTCTCTAGTTGCGGTGAGCAGGGGCTACTCTTCATTGCAGTGGCTACTCTTGCTGCAGAGCGCGGGCTCAGCAGTTGTGGCACACGGGCTTAGCTGCTCCGCGACATGTGGGATCTTCCAGGACCAGGGATTGAACCCGTGTCCCTTGCACGGGCAGGTGGATTCCTAACCACTGCACCACCAGGGAAGCCCCTAAACATTACAATATTTTTTTTTTTTTTTTTTTTTTTTTTTTTTTTGGTATAGGATTGATTCATTTGAATTGTACAAGACCCTGGGCAAAACACAAAAGCTTGCTAAAATTAATTCCATCCAGCCAGTCTGTTTTGCCTAAGAGCCAGTGAAGCTAATTCATTGAACACATAGAAAAATCTGTTTACACCATGAAACCTCTTTTCCTATGCGATGCCCACTGCTGGCAAAGTAAAAACTGAAAACATTGGCAAAAAAAAAAAAAAAAAAAAAA
>NW_006772681.1:3053374-3058551 GCF_000442215.2 Lipotes vexillifer | reverse complement strand
TTTTTTGCGGTACACGGGCCTCTCACCGTTGTGGCCCCTCCCGCTGCGGAGTACAGGCTCCGGACGCGCAGGCTCAGCAGCCATGGCTCACGGGCCCAGCCGCTCTGCGGTATGTGGGATCTTCCCGGACCGGGGCACGAACCCGTGTCCCCTGCATCGGCAGGTGGACTCTCAACCACTGCGCCACCAGGGGAGCCCTAAACATTACAATTTAAATACAGATACATACAAACTATTCTTAACCTTAATATGAAAGTTTTAAGACTAAACTTACCTGTATAAAAAGGACACTTAGAAGGGTTTTACTATTTTTGAGTTTAACATTCCAAGAGAATTCAGATATTATCTTAGCGGACCAAGGTTCCTGATGGGCCAGAGTTTCTGACCTGGACCAAACACTGTGTTTGCATGGTTTCCCAGACAGATTCCAGCAATTCTTGAGCCACTGAGGGCACAATGAGCTCCCCCCCACCCCGCCGCCCCCACCCCGCCTTAAGTTTCCATAATAATGAGAAACTCAATCCCATTTCATACTGATGGAGGTAATTTTGCCACCCATATGACTTTTGCCTGATTTGAGCAGATCAAATCATGCCCCTCCCCCCACCCCCACTTTGTGCTTGATTTTCTAATAAATCTACTTAGAGATTGAATTTGGCATTTGTTTCAAATGCTTGCCTGTCTACTGGCCATAATGTCAGTGTCATTGTAGTGACATATCCAAAAGGAATTTGCATAAATTTGTAAATGGTTAGTCATTAAAAGATGAGCCGTTGCAGGGTTACATCACCAGCCACTTATTTGTCCCCCTGTCCATCCGATGAACAGAAGGATTGTGCAAGGGGCTTCCCTGGTGGCTCAGTGGTTAAGAATCTGCCTGCCAACGCAGGGGACACGGGTTTGAGCCCCGGTCTGGGAAGATGCCACATGCTGCGGAGCAACTAAGCCCATGTGCCACAACTACTGAGCCTGTGCTCTAGAGCCCGCAAGCCACAACTACAAGCGCGTGTGCCACAACCACTGAAGCCCACGCCTAGAGCCTGTGCTGTGCAACAAGAGAAGCCACCGCAACGAGAAGCCTGCGCACCGTAATAAAGAGTAGCCCCCACTCACCGCAACTAGAGAAATAACGGAGCAACGAAGACCCAACACAGCCAAAAATAAATAAATAAATAAACACTATTTTATTTATTTTTCGGCTGTGCCATGTGGCTTGCAGGATCTGTCTCCCAACCAGGGACTGAACCTGGGCCATGGCAGTGAAAGCCCGGAATCCTAACTACTAGGCCACCAGGAAACTCCTGCAAAACTTATTTATTTATTTATTTGTTTATTTATTTATTCATTTATTTTTGGCTGCATTGGGTCTTTGTTGATGAGCATGGGCTTTCTCTAGTTGTGGCGAGCAGGGGCTACTCTTTGTTGCGGTGTGTGGGCTTCTTGTTGCGGTGGCTTCTCTTGTTGTGGAGCACGGACTGTAGGCGTGCGGGCTTCAGTAGTTCTGGTGCACAGGCTTAGTTGTTCCGCGACATGTGGAATCTTCCCGGACCAGGGATCGAACCCGTGTCCCCTGCATTGGCTGGCGGATTCTGAACCACTGCGCCACCAGGGAAGTCCCGCAAAACACTATTTTAGATTGAAAATAAAAATGACAAAAATTCAATAAAATATAACTTAAAATTTAAAGTACTCTTTTATCTGCCCGCGTGAGAGGGCAGTGAGAAGCCTGCGTACCGCGATGAAGAGTGGCCCCTGCTTGCCACAGCTAGAGAAAGCCCTCGCACAGAAACGAAGACCCAACACAGCCAAAAAAATAAATAAACAAATGTGGGGTTTAAAAAAAAAGAATTTAAAATTAATACAATCATAAATAGCATGTAGGTCAAATAATAAAGCATAATTAAAATTAGAAAATATTAAAAAATATTAAAATAAAAATAAATAAAATACTCTTAGAGGTTTGTGGGGTTTTTTTGGTTTGAGGTATAGTTGATTGATAGTATTATATTAGTTCCACATGTTCTACATATTGATTCAAAATTTGTATAGATTATACTCCATTTATAGTTATTATAACATGTTGGCTATATTTCCTGTTCTGTACAATATATCCTTGTAGCTTATTTATTTTATACATAATAGTTTGTACCTCTTAATACCCTACTCCTATCTTGCCCCTCCCCTCTTCTTTTAGAGTTCGATCTGTGAAATGTGCCATTTACTAACTCATTCTCTGTTTATTTAGTACCCTCTGAATTTTTGGCACTCAGTGGACAATTTGTGAGTACCAAATAAATAAAAAACACAGTCTCTTTCCTTCAAAGATTTCTAGATTAGTTAGAGAACTCTTGAAGGAACAAAATTATGTTCAAGATAGTGTTTTGTATTAAGATTTTATGCAAGCTCAATGCCTTGACCATCATAGAACTAATAATAGCATGTTTATATAGCTCTTCACAGTGTGTAAACCATTTTTATACATTATCCCATTTATTCCTCTAAATTTTGTTTGTTTACTTGAATTGGATGAAATAAATTGATGGGATCAGACTGGTGGAAGTGATCACAGAATTTTCTGCAAAGAACTGATTGACATAGGTCATCAGAGCAGTTGAGGTTTGCTTTTTTTTCACATTTTACTATGAAAATTATCAAACAGAGAGGTTGAGAGAATAGAATGTATGCCTACCAATTATTTTATTCTGGTTTTTTTTTTTTTCTACCAATTATTTTAAATTTAACATTTTTCAATATTTGCTTTACCACGTATCTATTCATCTACCTATCCCTCTTTCCATCCTTCTATCCAGCTTAATTAATTAATTAATTAATTTTTTGTGGTACGCGGGCCTCTCACTGTCATGGCCTCTCGCGCCGCGGAGCACAGGCTCCGGGCACGCAGGCTCAGCAGCCATGGCTCACTGGCCTAGCCGCTCCGCAGCACGCGGGATCCTCCCAGACCGGGGCACGAACCCACGTCCCCTGCATCGGCAGGCGGACCCTCAACCACTGCGCCACCAGGGAAGCCCCAGCTTAATTTTTTAATTCTTTTCAAAATTACAGACATCAGTACACATCATCCCTAAACTCTTCAGCATTGCATATTTTAAACTGAGTTTACTAGTTCACAATTCTTTTTTTTCTTTAATGAGGTAAATTTTACATACAGTGAAATGCAAAAATCTTAATTTTACCAATATATGAGTTTTGACAAATGCATACAAACTGGGTAATATTAATTTTATTTAAAGTGAAGGAATGGCATAAGCAAACTTAGAGGACCAGAGAAAGCAATATATTTTATTCCAAAATATTCTGATTCGACAACAAGAGACGTGGATAAAACATTGCAAATTAGGAGACAGAGTATTGTTTTAAAACATCTGCTAACGAAAGCAAAAAGATATGTAATCAAACATAACATTGCAAAAGTTTTCGAATTTAAGCAAATTTAGCAATGGAGAGGAAGATCCTGCTGACAAGGCATCACAAGATGGAGATATACCTTGAAAATGACTGATGAAAAACAAAAGGAGCATCAACCCACAGTGATTTTGAATGAAAAGCATGTGATTCTGTGATACGAGTGAATGAAAATGAATAGCCCAGAAAGGCAGCATCTCTGAAAGTGTGTCTCTAACAGACTCAAAAAGAATTTTTTGTTTTGGAGCAGGAAAATATGTTCCTTAACAATCATTTTCTGGAGGAGGCCCAAAGAGACATGACTTGCACAAACATCTCCAAATAACCAGGTCCTAACTCAAGATAGAAATGAAGCATCAGAGTTGGAATATGTGCAGTATGAACATGACTTGCGTGCAGTGGTTGTAAAAGAAGCAAGAGATTTTGGTAAGAATATGGAGAAAATGGAACCCTTAGATATTGCTAGTGGGAATGTAAAATGGTACAACTGTTGTGGAAAATAGTTTGGCAGTTCCTCACAAAGTTAAGTATGGGGACTTCCCTGGTGGAGCAGTGGTTAAGAATCTGCCTGCAAATGCAGGGAACACGGGTTTGGGCCCTGGTCCGGGAAGATCCCACATGCCGCGGAGCAACTAAGCCCATGTGCCACACAACTACTGAGCCTGTGCTCTAGAGCCTGCAGCCACAACTACTGAGCCCATGCACCACAACTACTGAAGCCCACGCGCCTAGAGCCCATTCTCCACAGCAAGAGAAGCCACCGCAATGAGAAGCCCTTTCACCACAATGAAGAGTAGCCCCTGCTCGCCGCAACTAGAGAAAGCCCGCGGACAGCAACGAAGACCCAACACAGCCAAAATTAAATTAAAAAAAAAAAAGTTAAGTATAGAATTAACCATACGACCCAGCAATTCCACTCCTAGGTATAAACACAAAAGAATTGAAAATATATTTTCAAACAAATATCTGTAAACAAATGTTCATAGCAGTACTATTTATGATAGCCAAAAATGAACACAACCCAAATGTCCATCAATTGATAAATATATGAGCTGAATGTGGTATATCCATACAATAGACTATTAGTCAGGCATGAAAAAGAATGAAGTACTGATATATGTTACAAAATAGATGAACCTCAAAAGCATTATACTAAATTAAAGAAGCCAGACACAAAATGTCACATATAATTCCATGTATATGAAATATTCAGAATAGATAAATCCATAGAGACAGAAAGCAGACTAGTGGTTTCCAGGGGTTAGGGGGAGGGAGCAATGGGAAATGACTACTTAATGAGTATGAGATTTCCTTTTGCGATAATGAAAATGTTCTGGAACTAGCTAGTGGCGATGGTTACACAACATTGTGAATGCAGGAAATGACAAAAATTGGATAGTTTAGCATGGCTAATTGTTAATTTTCTTTTGTGTTACATGAATTTTACCTCAGTTTCAAAAAGAAGAGAAGGAAGGAAGGAAGGAAGGAAAGAAGGAAGGAAGGAAGGAAGGAGGGGAAAGAAGAAAGAGAGGGTCTTCTAAGGACCTCCAGAATCTAGAGCAAGATGCTACAGGGCAATAAAAGCCCCCCAAATCCCTGCTTTCTAGAACATATCTAATGTTTCACTATTTTCAGGATATTGAAATAATTTTAAACAAATGTATATTGAATTTCTATTATGTCGTAGTCACTGAAGTAGGCACTGGGAAAACAAACAATGGAGTGCAAAAACTGTCATGGTCCCTGTCCTGCTG
>NW_006772681.1:3036515-3053364 GCF_000442215.2 Lipotes vexillifer | reverse complement strand
TGCTGAACCTTACAATCTAGCTGGAGGAGGCAGGCTTTGATCAAAAGACTGTATCAGTAAATGAAGATGTACAACTGTGACAAGTGCTACAAGAGAGGTTTCTGGTGTTATGTAAGTATATTTAGTGTGAGAAAGAGCATTTAATAGGTGGAACATTCTAGTCAAAGAATAAAATCTGCAGAAGTCCTTGTAGCAACGGAGTATGGTCTTTAAGGACCTGCCAGAGGCCATGTATGTGGCTATAGCAAACAAGCTTGTGAAGATCCAGACCATGCAAAGCCACCTTTTTATTTTTCTTTCAGTTGTATTGAGATATAACTGACATACAGCACTGTGTAAGTTTAAGGTATACAACATAACGATTTGACTTACATACATCATGAAATGATTACCACAATAAGTTGAGTGAACACCTATCATCTCATATAGATACAAAATTAAAGAAATAAAAAAAATTTTTTCCTTGTGAGAGGAACTCCTAGGATTTGCACTCCTAACAACTTTCATATATAACACACAAGTGTTAATTATATTTATCATGTTATACATTACATCCCCAGTACTTATCTTTTAACTGGAGGTTTGTACCTTTTGACTGCTTTCATCCAATTCCTCTTCCCGGGAACCCCTCACCTCTGGTAACCACAAATCTGATCTCATTTCCTATGTTTGTTTGCTTGCTTGTTGTTGATGCATAATTGACCTGCAACACTATGATAGTTCCTGTTACACAATATAATGATTCAATATTTCAATGCATTTCAAAATGTTCTCCATGATAAGTCTAGTTATTACTTGTTACCATACAAAGATATTACATAATTATTGATTATATTCCCCACACTGTATATTTCATACCCATGACATTTATTTTGCAGCTGAAAGTTTGTACCTCTCAGCCTCCTTCACTTATTTCTCTCCACCCCTGATCTCCCTCCCCTCTGGCAACCTCCTGTTTGTTCTCAGAATCTATGACTCTGTTTCTACTTTGTTATGTTTGTTCATTTGTTTTTTAGATTCCACATATAAGTGAAATCATACAGGATTTGTCTTTCTCTGTCTGACTTACTTCACTTAACATAATACCCTCTAGGTCCATCCTTGTTGTTGCAAATAACATGAGTTCATTCTTTTTTGTGGCTAATATTCCATTGTATATATATACCACATCTTCTTTATCCATCTTTTTTTTTTTTTTTTTTTGTAGTACGCAGACCTCTCACTGCTGTGGCCTCTCCCGTTGTGGAGCACAGGCTCTGGACGCGCAGGCTCAGCGGCCATGGCTCACGGGCCCAGCCACTCCGCGGCATGTGGGATCTTCCCGGATCGGGGCACGAACCTGTGTCCCCTGCATCAGCAGGCGGACTCTCAACCACTGTGCCACCAGGGAAGCCCCTATCCATCTTTTTTTAAAAAATATTTATTTATTTATTTAGGCTGCACCAGGTCTTAGTTGCAGCATGGGGGATCTTTCACTTGCGGCATGTGGGCTTCTTAGTTGCAGCATGCATGTGGCATCTAGCTCCCCGACCAGGGATCAAATCCAGACCCCCCGCATTGGGAGTGTGGAGTCTTAGTCACTGGACCACCAGGGAAGTCCCTCCATTAATCTGTTGATGGGCACTTTGGTTGCTTCCATATAGCTTAGCTATTATAGATAATGCTGCAATGAACATAGGGGTGCATGTATTTTTTTTTTTTTTTTTGGCTGCATTGGGTCTTCATTGCTGTGCACAGGCTTTCTCCAGTTGTGGCGAGCGAGGACTACTCTTCCTTGCAGTGTGCATGCTTCTCACTGAAGTGGCTTCTCTTGTTGTGGGGCACGGGCTCTAGGCACGTGGACTTCAGTAGTTGTGGCACGTGGGCTTAGTTGCTCCACAGCATGTGGGATCTTCCCAGAACAGGGCTCGAACCCATGTCCCCTACATTGGCAGGAGGGTTCTTAACCACTGAGCCACCAGGGAAGTCTGCATGTATCTTTTTGAATTAGTATTTTTGTTTTCTTTGTATAAGTAACCAGGAGTGGAATTGTTGGATCTGGTAGTTCTATTTTTAGTTTTTTGAGGAATCTCCACACTGTTTTCCATAGTAGTGGGCCAATTTACATTCCCACCAACAGTGAACAAGTGTTCTCTTCTCTCTACATCTTTGCCAACACTTGTTGTCTTAATTAATTAATTAATTAATTAATTAATTAATTATGGCTGAGTTGGGTCTTTGTTGCTGGGTGTGGGCTTTCTCTAGTTGCAGCGAGCGGGGGCTGCTCTTCGTTGTGGTGCACGGGCTTCTCATTGAGGTGGCTTCTCTTGTTGCCAAGCACAGGCTCTAGGCCCATGGGCTCAGTAGTTGTGGCTTGCGGGCTATAGGGGGCAGGCTCAGTAGTTGTGGCACATGGGCTTAGTTGCTCCACTGCATGTGGGATATTCCTGGACGAGGGCTCGAACCCTTGTCCCGTGCGTTGGCAGGTGGTTTCTTAAGCACTGCGCAACCAGGGAAGTCCCACTTGTCTTTTTGATGATAGCCATTCTGACAGATGTGAGGTGATATCTCATTGTGGTTTTGATTTACATTTCCATGATGATTAATGATGTTGAGCATCTTCTCATGTGCCTGTTGGCCATCTGTATGTCTTCTTTGAAAAAATGCCTTTTCAGATCCTCTACATAGTTTTTAATCGGGTTTTTTTTTTTTTTTTTTGATATTGAGTTGTATGAGTTCTTTTTTTAACCCCTTATGGGATATATCATTTGCAAATATCTTTTCCCATTCAGTAGGTGGCCTTTTCATTTTGTTGATGGTTTCCTTCACTGTGCAGAAGCTTTTTAGTTTGATGTAGTCCCATTTGTTTGTTTTGCTTTTGTTTCCCTTGCCTGAGGAGACATATCCAAAAAAATATTACTACGACCGATGTCAAAGAGTGCACTGCCTTTGTTTTCTTCTAGAAGTTTCATGGTTTCAGGTCTTACATGTAAGTCTTTAAATATAAACAATTAAAAAATTTGAATTAATTTTTGTACATGGTGTGAGAGAGTAGTCCAGTTTGATTCTTTTGCATGTGGTTGTCCAGTTTTCCTATGCAAAGCCTTCTAAACCAGGTAAGGTGAGTCAGTTATTAGCTATTGTATCAGCTCCAAATTTACCCTTCTGCTCTATGATTTTAGGGCTGAGACTCTGCAAACAATATTTCTCCTTTATATGCTGGCTCTCTGTTATGCTCTTCCAATAGAGAATACTAGAGTGATATCGCAGTGCTGGAGGAGGAAGGATAGAAGCCTACTTCTTAGTTGCTTCCTATTTCTATCAGTTGCATCCCAGCAAAGTGTCTTAATTCCGGCAGTGGCAGTTCCCTCCCATTACAACAGCTGAATCAGTTTGCAGTTTTTCCAGCACTTCCAGAATCAGTATAGTGAGCACTGACTGCCCAGTGCCTCTTTCACACAGGCTTTGGTCCCAGCCTCTCTGAGTTCAGAAACACAATCCCCCACCAAGCTGTGCCTCCTCTTCAGAGGTCTGTTTCAGTTCTGTTTGGCACCTCCTCTAAGTTTATGTGTTTTAATAATTTCAACCTCTTCCTTTTGTTCCCTCAGCCCTAAGGGTTGTGGATGTTCCTACAATTACTACCTTCGTGATAGCTCAGATTTCTCCTTTTATTTCTTCAGTTATGTGGTTGACAACCCATTATATCAAATTGTTTCTCTTCAAATAACATGTGGTCTCTACCACCCTACATGACCTTGACTGATATATAAGCATCTGATATTTACTCTTCAAGGTCCAGTTCAAGTACTACCTTCATTGTGTGTCTTTTCCCATTACCATCAGTTAAAATTATCCTTCCAGTTAATTCTTTTTTTTATTAATTAATTAATTTATTTATTTTTGGCTGTGTTGGGTCTTTGTTTCTGTGCGAGGGCTTTCTCTAGTGGTGGCGAGCGGGGGTCACTCTTCATCGTGGTGCGCGGGCCTCTCACTGTCGCGGCCTCTCATTGCGGAGCCCAAGCTCCAGACGCGCAAGCTCAGTAGTTGTGGCTCACGGGCCTAGTTGCTCCACAGCATGTGGGATCTTCCCAGACCAGGACTCGAACCCGTGTTCCCTGCATTGCCAGGCAGATTCTCAACCACTGCGCCACCAGGGAAGCCCCAGTTAATTCTTAATGCCTTTCTTAAGGTCTATAGGTTTTTGTTTTCATAATCATATGCCAAGTCACACCCATATGCCTAATAACACCCCTCTGTGGCCCTACAATTAAACTGAAACATCTTCACTCAGATTAATCCTGTGGATCGAACAAATTCACTTACCAATTCTAATAGGGAAGGGTAGGTGATAGAGCAGGTGGGAACAGACACGGGCTCTCATCTGTTCCCCTACATATTATAATTCTGTGCGATTTACTTATACTCGCAGTTAAGTTTGTTTCCCCAGCCTCACAGACTGCTCTGAGGATTAAGTAAAATAATATGGGGAAGATTAAGTAAGATAATGTATGTGGAGCACTTAGCATAGTGTCTGACTCACAGGAAACATTCAATAAACATGAGCTATATTTTTGCTATTAGTTTATGATTTATCCAGCTACGTCTACCAAGACCCTCTCTTTAAGTAAAAAAAAATAATGCCTAATTACAGTTATCACACTCTCCTTTGCAGATTTCCCCTTTCTCTGTCTGTTACAGTTAACTGGCCTCTTTGCTGTCCCTTAAGTACCTAAGGTATGTCTGTGCTTCTTAGAGCCTTGACACTCCACTCCAAGACAGACGCAGGTCTTGCTCCTTCCTGTTTCCTTAAGGTCATAATCAGATGTTACCTTCTCAGTGAGGCCTTCCCTGACCATCCTATTTAAAATGGTAGCGTGGAGGGACTTCCCTAGTGGTCCAGTGGGTAAGACTCTGCGCTCCCAATGCAGGGGGCCTGGGTTTGATCCCTGGTGGGGGAACTGGATCCCACATGCATGCCGCAATTAAGAGTTTGCATGCCACAACTAAGAAGCCCACATGCCACAACGAAGATCCTGCTTGATGCAGCTAAGACCTGGTGCAGCCAAAATAAATTAAAAAATAAAATAAAATAAAATAAAATAAAATAAAATAACATAAAATAAAATGGTAGCGTCTTCCCTAGTGGCACAGTGGTGAAGAATCCACCTGCCAATGCAGGGGACACGGGATCGAGCCCTGGTCCGGGAAAATCCCACAGGCCATGGAGCAACTAAGCCTGTGCACCACAACTACTGAGCCTGTGCTCTAGAGCTCGTGAGCCACAACTACTGAAGCCGACACACCTAGAGCCCATGCTCTGCAACAAGAGAAGCCACCACAATGAGAAGTCCATGCACCACAAGGAAGAATAGTCCCCGCTCACCTCAACTAGAGAAAGCCCTAGTGCAGCAATGAAGACCCAACACAGCCAAAAGTAAAATAAATTTATAAAAAAAAATAAAATGGTAGCGTGGGGACTTCCCTGGCGGTCCAGTGGTTAAGACTCCAGGCTTCAAATGCAGGGGGTGTGGCAGGTTCCATCCCTGGTCGGGGAACTGGGATTCTGCATGCTGAGTGGTGCAGCCAAAAATAAATAAATAATAAAAAATAAAATGGTAGCGTGCCATACTTATTACTCCTTTTTACTTTTCTCCATAGCACTTGTCATCATCTGACATACCATATATTTTATTTATTTATTTGTTCATTGTCTATCTCCCACCATTAGACTTTTGAATTATATTAGACTATTTGAATTACAATTTCATTGTAATTCAAACTTCATGAAGGCTGAGATTTTTGTTTATTTTGTTTATTATTATATCCCCAGGGCCTGGAATTGTACCTAAGACTACTGATGGTGTGCTGATAAATTTGCTCTTAAAAAAAAAGAAAAAGAGGGACTTCCCTGGTGGTGCCATGGTTAGGAATCTGCCTGCCAATGTAGGGGACATGGGTTCAAGCCCTGGTCTGGGAAGATCCCGCATGCTGCGGAGCAACTAAGCCTGTGCACCACAACTACTGAGTCTGCGCTCTAGAGCCTGTGAGCCACAACTACTAAGCCCACTGCGTGCCACAACTACTGAAGCCCATGCACCTAGAGCCCGTGCTCCACAGCAAGAGAAGCCACAGCAATGAGAAGCCCGTGCTCTGCAATGAAGAGTAGCCCCACTCGCCACAGCTAGAGAGAGCCCCCGCACAGCAACGGAGACCCAACGCGGCCAAAAATAAATAAATAAAATAAATAAGTTTATTTTTTTAAAAAAAGAAGCCTGATATATAGAGTTTGCCAATGTTCATAGTGTAAATATTTCCACTATGGCCTATTTTTCTTTTTAATATAGATTTTTTAAAAAAATTTATTTATTTATAGCTGTGTTGCGTCTTCGTTTCTGTGCAAGGGCTTTCTCTAGTTGTGGCAAGCGGGGGCCACTCTTCATCGCGGTGCGCGGGCCTCTCACTATCGCGGCCTCTCTTGTTGCGGAGCACAGGCTCCAGATGCGCAGGCTCAGTAATTGTGGCTCACGGGCCCAGTTGCTCTGCAGCATGTGGGATCTTCCCAGACCAGGGCTCGAACCCGTGTTCCCTGCATTGGCAGGCAGATTCTCAACCACTGCGCCACCAGGGAAGCCCCACTATGGCCTATTTTAACCTAGCAACTGTATATTTAATAATCAGCTCTTGCAAGCCAGTACAGGCTGGTTCCAGCATTCAGCTGTATGTCTGTGACATTGAGTGGGTTATTTATCCTGTCTTAAGTCTCAGTTTTCTCAGTGAAATATCTGTGGGATAATAATAGAACCTGCTTTATAAAACTGTGGCAAAATTAAATGAGTTAATACAAGTAAAGCATATAAATCAGTGGCTGACAGTTTAGTTTTATAATTTTTATTTTAATTATATATTTATTATGTGTACTTTTCTCCATATCCCACCAACAATGCTTTTTGCTATATTTTCCAATGTTTCTAACTGATGAACAGGTCTATCAAGTTCTGTGGCGTTCTTTGATCCATGGCCACCTAGTTTGTTGGCTATGATTTGCTGATAACCAACAAGTATAAGATTTTTGCAAACATTTCTCAAGATATTGACTTATTATTGTATTTCCCTCGTGTTCGTGACTATTCATTGATTTTTACCACTTGCCCATTGGCAATTCTCCTATAATGGAGTGGAATAGAGTCTCCCACTGAGGGTTTGGGGAGCAAAGAGGGGTCCAGGAAGCCTAATTTTGTATTCTACAGCACTTTCTCAATCTGTTCCAGAACTCTCAAATTCCCTGTATCTCCCTGCCTTGAAAATGTCTGTCTGTAAAGATGTTTGTGTTTTATTTCCTTTAGGAAGTTGGTCTTGATCCTGACCACCCTTGTTAGACTCAATCAATCCCTCATTATTGCTCCTCTTAGACTGTAATTCAACTTCATTGCTTATACTTTTGCCTTCACTACCAGATTGTGAGCTACTCTGGGAATATCAACTCCTTCTCCTTTATCTCTACCGGCCAGCTCTTAACATCCTGCCTGGAATGTGCTGGTTGTGTAACTACTGTTTGTTGAATTAGTTGGTGTTGCTTTGAAGATGCATCAGTACAGAGCCAAAGTGAGGAAGGATGAAAGAACTTCTCAGAAATAAAGTACATTGCCCAATGACAATTAAGTATAGAACAAGCAGGGCATGTTCTTACACAGACAGGAATTCTTCATGATTTAAAAGTGGGCTGTGTGGGCAAGTTGGAGAGTCAGAGGAGATTCCATTTGAAAGATTGATAAGGGCTAATTTGTGAAGAGGTTTCCATGCTCTGCTAAGAATAGTAGCAGTGGTGTGCTGCAGCATACTCATACCAGCTTATGAGTAAATTAATAAGTGTGCAGGAATTTTGTGAGCCAGTTGATCTCATATTAGCAGTCTTAAATCAGCCACAGTGTGAGTATTTATACTACAGATATCACAAATGTTACAAATCAACCTTTTCTTTTTTTCTCAGAGAGCTAGTTGTTCATAGGCCACTGAAAAGTTTTGGACATCACATTAAAAATCTCATAAGATTGTTATAAAGATTAAATGAGAAAATACATATGTAAAGTATTTAGAATGCCTGGTGTAATGGAAGCACTCCAAAAATATTATTTAGTGTTATCATTCATGCAAAATATTAAGCACCAGTTTTATGCTGTGTAGCATTCCATGCACTGGGGATATAGCAATAAAGAAGACAAAGTCCCTGCACTCAAGAATTTCAAATTCTAAAGATATGAAACAGATTATTAACAGAAAAATAAATATGTAATATACTGGGTGGTGATAAGTGCTTTGAAGAAAAATAAATGAGATTAAGGGAGATAGAGAAAGACAGGATACTGTTTTATTTAGGGTGGTAAGGAAAGCCTCTATGATAAAATGACCCTTGAACAGAGATCAGAAGGAAATGAGGTGCTCAGTCTTATGGGTATCTGGGGATAGATTTTTCCAGGCAAAGGGAACAGCAAGTATAAAACCCCAGGGAGATGTGAGATTAGTGTGTTCAAGAAAAAGCAAGGATGCTAGTGCAACTGGAGTGAGCAACGCAGAGAGAACAGAATTTGAGGTCAGAGAGCTGGGGAACACAAGAGGCGGATCAAGAATGGCTGGTAGGGCTTCCCTGGAGGCGCAGTGGTTGAGAGTCCACCTGCCAATGCAGGGGACACGGGTTCGTGCCCCGGTCTGGGAGGATCCCACATGCCGCGGAGCAGCTGGGCCGCTGAGCCTGCTCGTCTGGAGCCTGTGCTGCACAATGGGAGAGGCCACAGCAGTGAGACGCCTGCGTACCGCAAAAAAAGAGAGGAAAAAAAAATGGCTGGTAGGTAAAGATTTTGAATTTACTTTCAGTTAGAGAAGGCACAACATTATAAGGGTTTGTGCAGAGGAGTGGATGATTTGACATGTTTTTAAAGGGTCACTTTGCATATTATTAGTATTATGTTAGAATGGCAACTTGAATAGTTTGTAGAATTGGCCAGATTGGAGAGAGTTTGACAACAGGGGAACTAGAGGAGTCTCAACTGAGAATTTGGTGAGTTCAGGATTAATAAGCATGAGACCTGGAGTCAAACTGTCTGTGTTTAAATTATTCTTAGCAATGTGACCTTAGATGAATAACTTAACTTCTCTGGGCTTCCATTTCTTCAACTGCAAAATGATGATAATACATAGGACCTCTTTTCATGGGTTATTGTCAATATTAAATGAAATAATTCATGTAAATGGCTTAGTACAGTGCCTGGCAAACAATGAATGTTCAATAGATATTGTCATTATTTTTTTTTCCAAAAGAGATAAAAATTTGAAGTAGAATAGGAAGGGGAGACAGGCAAAGGTGAGTGTGGTGTGCAGGGGTAAAAGGAAAATTTGGAAACTCTATAAGAAATATAAATATAACTTATTTCTCCAACTGGCCTTTGAAAAGTCAGAGGTTTTACCCCGTCTTCCCTGGTGGGAAGACGCAGGCTCTCTAGGGTAGGAAGAGTTCAAAGTGTGTAGAATCCAGCTCTCTATGTATTCATAAGATTTCAACATTTAGGGTTTTATGGCACCCTTAGTTTCTACTTTAGCCAAGTTTCTGTCTCTATTTTACTTCCTACAATTGTAGGAGTGGGAAGAGGAAGGGTGATGATTCAGCATGTAGGGTAAATAAATCTTTGAAAAGCATAAAGGCCTTAAAAGTGCTTATGAAGTAGCAAGGAAAAAAAAAGACAGTGATATAGGCAAGGAAAGCAAGAGAAGTGGAACAAGGTGTGAGCGTACCTGTGATTACCCATTTTTCCATAATTGTCATCCAACAACTTTTTTGGAGGTACTATTTAGAGCGTGGAATTTGGAATCTAGATTGGACTTCAGTGACTTTTTTTAGGCCCAGGGGAACTGTGAGCTGGGTTGGGTAGGGTGACGTCAAGGAGGTTAGATTTCAAACTAACAAATGTGCAACAACTGAGAAGCAGGGGAGAGATTTTGGGTCTTAGTGCGTCAATAAGCGGGTAAGAAGGAGTCCAGAGGGGTGTGAGGGGCATCAATTATCAATGTTCTTCACCTCCCCCCACCTTTTTTAACCTCAAATGCACATAATTGTACCAATACATTCAATCACACATTTGCTTCTTGGCGCACAATTTCCATTAAGCGAGACACAGCCCCAGGTTTTTCTCTTTTTCCTTTTTTGAATATACAAGGCTGTTTATTGAAGCATTGTCCGTAAGCAACTGGAAACATCATTGTGGAAGATTGTCAGTAAGTGAATTGTTTATTACAACATTGTTTATAAACATTGGAAACAAAGTGAATGGTCCCTCTTTGAGTTATTCTTCCTTAGCCTCCCTTCCCTGTCTCATTTCCCTATAGCCCTGAGACCATCCATGTGTATATATTCATGGATAGAATTTTTTTATGTTGTTGAATTTATAGTATTTTCATTAGTGGCTTGTCCTTTGCATGTCTGATAGATATTTACCCCTACATCAAGATCATCAAGATAATTGCTAATACATCTTTTTTAAAGACACATAGTGGGAATTCCCTGGTGGTCCAGTGGTTAGGACTCAGCGCTCTCACTGCTGGGCCCTGGGTTTGATATCTGGTCGGGAAACTAAGATCCTGCAAGCTGTATGGTGGGGGGGGAAAAAAAAAAAAAAAAAAAAAAAAAAGACACATGGTGATGACTAGTGTGACATACATGGTTGTGGAAGTGGGTTGTACACATTCCTAGCTGGATAACTGGAATATCACTCATTTCACTATCAAGAATGCATGTAAGTGAGAATAACATTATGGGAATAATCTTGAAAGCATTTCTATTTCTTAAGCTATAAATAAATTGCAGATTTTAAGTGTTACAAGTAAAGATGACTTGTAACACATCTTGCAACTGTGGAGTTATATTTTGAGGGAATCTATAGCGGGTAACTTGCAATTTCCATCAAAATTATAAATGCAGGGCTTCCCTGGTGGCGCAGTGGTTGAGAGTCCGCCTGCCGATGCAGGGGACATGGGTTCGTGCCCCGGTCCGGGAAGATCCCACATGCCGCGGAGCGGTTGGGCCAGTCCCCCCCCCCCCTGCCGATGCAGGGGACATGGGTTCGTGCCCCGGTCCGGGAAGATCCCACATGCCGCGGAGCGGTTGGGCCAGTGAGCCGCGGCCGCTGAGCCTGCGCGTCCGGAGCCTGTGCTCCACAATGGGAGAGGCCACAACAGTGAGAGGCCCGCGTACAGCATCTGTCTCCTCAGGTAACTAGTATCCTGAATCATTCTTGTGGATGTTCTTACACTATACCAAATGTCTATACTACATACCATGTGCATATTTAGAAAAAAATATATTATCTTTTTTGTATGTCTAAATGCTTTATATAAATGATCTAATATTGTCTATGTATAGACAAGTACTGCATATATATATATATATATATATATATATATATATAAATGCATATACCCCTGTGGCTCAGTTCTCCCATATCAGAGAATAGACTACAGTTCTGTCTGCACACGTGTTGAAATATGTCTAAATGAAACATAGTTTTTAAATTGCCAGGGATTGGAAACAACCCAAATGTCCTTAAATAGGGGACTGATTAAGCAAGTTTTAGTATATACACACAAGAAATACTATGTAGCAGTAAAATAAAACAAGATAATGAGAAAGTTATTTTTATACCATTGTACAAAATGTACAAGGTGTCCAAAATGTGTTTAGTGACAAAATTAAGGTGGAGAACACCATGTATCAATGCTTTCTTTTGTGTAAAAAGTTCAAAATATATTTGAACTTATATTCAGCTTTGCTTATACTCATAAAGAAATACTGGAAGGATTCATAAGAAAGTAAGAGTTGGTGGTGCAGTGGTTAGGACCCAGTGCTTCCACAGCAGGGGGCATGGGTTCCATCTCTGGTGCGGGAGCAAAGATAGGAGCAAAGGGAGACTTTGTATTGTATACCTTTTATATAATTTCTGGAATTTGAATCATGGGACAGCATGACTATTTAAAATTAAATTACAAGAAATCTGGGGAGTGAACTGGAGTCTAGCAGATTTTTAGAGACTGTTTCTTTAATTGACTTCTTTATAGCTTCCATTCCAGTAGTCTCTGGGGCTAAACTCCTCCCCCTTTCTCTTTATCTCTAAACTGGCAAAAGTTTCAACCTGCAAGAAACAAGTATTAAGTATGCTTAAATTACAGGGAACAGTGCTAGGTACTGGGACTCCCAAGGGACAAAGGAGAACAGAACATAGTCCCTGCCCTTGAAGTGGTCCAGGTGGATTTTATCCCTCTCTTTAGTGGCTATAGCAAGAATAAAAAACGTCCTTCTCTCCCTGCCCCTACCCCCTCCATATAATCTTGCAAAACGCTGGAAATATATTGGAATTCCTACTTAATTCTCCTCCCCCTCACTTGGAGAGCAGTAAGGCTTGAGGAGCTCAGTAACTTTCCATCAGGCCCAGATTATAGAGACCTCAGACCAGGGCAAAGACTCAACCCACTTCCCTTGGGCCCCTGGTGCCTTGTGGAGGTTCTTGGACCTCAGATGCTGCTGTGACTGTGGTTTCCGACTTCCTGAGTTCTCACACTCAGCTTGGTGCTGCAGATGTCATACCCCTGTTCCTGCTTTGGAGACTGACATGCTCAGGCTTGGTGATACTCTGAGTACATGGGATCTGTGGGTGTGAGTCACAGCCAAGGGGCTTGCTTTTCTGTTTTAGTTTTCCCCGTTTCCCTTGACAGACTGATTGTAAATGCCTTGGGGTTGCATAAGGGCAGAGTATAAGGGTTTGCTGGGTAGAGGTTGAGAAAGATCAGTTTTCTAATTGAATATCCTATCTCAGTTCTTTAATTCTGCATTTCTTTAGCTAGGGACATTGAATACTCTAGACAATGAATCTAGTAAGAAAGCAATTGGAAAATTATTTATATAGAACTATGCAGTACACTCTCACATGTTATTTAACTTAATCGTGATAATTCTATGAATGAGGGTAAATATCATCCCATTTTACAGTTGAAGAAAAGTGATGCTTAGGGAGAGAAAGGACACTTCCATGCAGGTATTGATTATCTCTGGTGCTACAGTATATTCTCGTGTGTATGTAGGGTTTCATTGTGGAGCTGTCATCTTATGTGCTGGGACCACAGTTCTGAAATGGTTGGAGAGATTCTACTCTCTGAAGTTGAGGCTGCTGTACATTCATTCTATCACTTGTTCACTCAATCACAACTATTAATTGAATGCCTATCTAGACAAAGAAAGGTTCTAGGTAAGAAAGAATTGGGAGGTTGAGACCAACTACTAGTGAGATGCTGGGGAGGGCCTTAAGGAAGAATAATGGAAGTTGCTAAAGAGGCAGTGGTGAGACCTGGAGTTTAGACCAGAACTTTTCAAACTGGGATTCTGTGACTAGCAGCCCAGGACCATTCAGTTCAGAAGCAAGCAAGCCAGGTTTCCGCAGGGGTTTTTTTGTTTATTTTATTTATTTTTGGCTGTGTTGCGTCTTTGTTGCTCCACGCAGGCTTCCTCTGGTTGTGGTGAGCAGGGGCTACTCTTCGTTACAGTGCGCGGGCTTCTCATTGCGGTGGCTTCTCCTGTTGTGCAGCATGGGCTCTGGGAGCACGGGCTTCAGTAGTTGTGGCACTTGGGCTCAGTAGTTTTGGCTCGCGGGCTCTAGAGTGCAGGCTCAGTAGTTGTGGCGCATGGGCTTAGCTGCTCCATGGCATGTGGGATCTTCCTGGACCAGGGCTCAAACCCGTGTTCCCTGCAGTGGCAGGCGGATTCTTAACCACTGCGCCACCAGGGAAGCTCTCCACAGGTTTTTTAATCAGGAAAAGCTTAACTCCCAAGGTATTTCATTCATACTTGTATGAAGTTATTTTTGTCTGGCCAGCATCAGTCCTCCCCCTCTCTTTTCATTTGGGGGGATATCCTTAGGGGAAAATCGTTTCTCTCTTCCCCTGGCAGCCTAGACTAATCCATGTGACCTGAGATTGACCAATCAACATCAGCTCCCCGCCAAGACTTTGCCTCTTGAGTGAGTGACTCAAAGACAAAGGGATGTTAGGATTGAATCCCAGCTGTGATGTGTGGTGCTGCTGGCTGCAGAAGCTGCTGTTTCTTGCTGGAGCTGCTCTGTGCTGCTTATTTTCCAAGGCTGCCCTCCTGTGCATGCTCTGGGTCCCCAAACATCCTTGTAATACATGTTTCTTTTGTTTGTACTTGCAACAGTGTCCATGTTTGTATTTGCAACAGACAAAAAGAATTTTAACTTACAAATTGTGATGATTTCTTTACCAGGATGTAAACTCCTTGAGAGCAGGGCCTAAATCTCATTCTGTTCTGTGTCTTTTTTTTTGGCTGCACTGCCAGCATGTGGGATCTGACCCACCAGGAATCAAACCCGTTGCCCCTGCAGTGGAAGCACGGAGTCTTAACCACTGCACCGCCAATGAAGTCCGCTGCTCTGTGTCTTTGATGCTCAGCTCAAGCCTGGGTCTCTATATTTGCAGGTTGAATATGTAAAGAAACATGTTATATTTGTATGGGGCTATGGATTCGTGGCATGACTTCGGTTGCGGGGCAAAAAAATTCTCTATATGCTACAATAGCCACTAAAATCTGAGCAATTTCACGTTAATAAACATAAACCCAGAGGATCCTGGGAAGGTCCTTTCTTCCTGTATCTGAGCCCTTATCCGAGTTCATGTAGGTACTTTTGGTCCTCAAATTCCAGAAGGTGTTTTAAATTTTTTAAAAAATATGGAACACTTTGGGCTTCCCTGGTGGCGCAGTGGTTGAGAGTCCGCCTGCTGATGCAGGGGACACGGGTTCGTGCCCTGGTCCGGGAAGATCCTACATGCCGCGGAGCGGCTGGGCCGGTGAGCCATGGCCACTGAGCCTGCGCGTCTGGAGCCAGTGCTCCCCAACGGGAGAGGCCACAACGGTGAGAGGCCCGTGTACCGCAAAAAAAAAAAAAATATATATGGAACACTTCACTAATTTGCATGTTATCCTTGGGCAGGGGCCACACTAATTTTCTCTGTATGGTTACAACTTTTGTATATGTGTTGTCAAAGTGTGTACAGCTGAACCTTTTGTCCCTGGTTTCCTAGAAGCTCTCCCTAAGCACTGCTCTCTGCCCTGACTACATCAGCTCAGGAAATCCTCTCTTCAGCCTCCAGTCCAGATTTGAAAAGACCACTCCTATGCAGCCAGGTCATTAAAGAAGAATCTACTCATTATTTTCAATTATCATTTTTCCCCCCAAATATTCTCTTTCCTTTCATTCCTTCCACAGATACATAATGAGCATCTACTATTTGTCAGGTTCTGACAATTCAGTAGATACAAGATAGTTCCTAACTCTAATTTTGGGGAAAAAGACAAATAAAACCAAGAGAACAAACAAATTAAATAATTACAAACTATGTTAAGTTCTCTGATGAAAATGAACAGTGATAAGGTAGAGAGCAATTTCCCTGTATGAGGCAGGAGATCAAGGGGAGCACTTTCTAGCTAATGTAGTCAAAGAGGACCTCACCGAGGAGATGACAAACTGAAAGCTGTTAAAGGGTTAGTTTTGCAAAAACCAACAGCCTAGTCAATGGCCCAGTGTCTGGACAGAGCTTGGAGAGAACCATAGAAATGATAGCAAGTCAATGTAGCCAGAGAAATAGCAAGGGTGGAGGATGTGATGGAGAGATTGGTTGTTCTAAGCAGGGCAGTGACGTGATTACATTTACATTTAAAAAGTGCAATCTAGCTGCCTTGTTTTTCCAAAGTAAAATAAAGTCATTGTTGCCTTCCTAAATAACAAATGTTAAGCATTCCTCTTTGGAATTTCCCAAGTCCCAGTGGGAAAACATCTCAGACCCTTGGGGGGTGGCTGCAACTCCGACCTGGTCCCCTGAGGCAGAATACTGCTCCTCGCCACACCAGCAATTGGAATCCTTTCCTACGAGCTAATGAAGTGAAGTGGAGTCGGGGGGAATGAGTACAAAGGCCCTGAGGCGGAAAGGAACCTGGCTTGTTTGAGGACTTGAAAGATGCTGAGAACTGAGAATGTGGGGGAGCTGAGTGCGTGCCAATGTGAGAGAGGAAAGTTAGGTACAGACTCTGAAGAGCCTGGCACACAGTGAAGATTTAGATCTTAATCTGAAGAACAGCGGGCAACGGGCTTTGAGCAGGGGATGGCTGTGAATATAGTTGCGTTTTGAAAAGCTCCCGCTGTCTGGGTGTGAATGGATTGGAAGAGGAAAGAGTAATCGGGTGGAGAGGACAACCATCATCTAGGAGAGAGGTGATGGTGGACTAGACTGGAGGGCTGGCAGCAGGATGCAGAGAAGTAGGAGGCTTCGAGATGCATTCAGGAAGCAAAATTAACAGGTGATGGATAGTGTCCAGTCCTGGCCTTCGTGTGATCACAGTGGATACGAGTGAGAGGGGACTTCGTGCTCCGGACCCGGGA
Source organism: Lipotes vexillifer (assembly GCF_000442215.2). NCBI lineage: Eukaryota > Metazoa > Chordata > Mammalia > Artiodactyla > Lipotidae > Lipotes > Lipotes vexillifer. Next base: position 3,036,901 of record NW_006772681.1, on the reverse strand, counting down.
GAAGGCCTGTTACCGCGCGTCAGGGCAGTGGGCGTGTCCCGCCCGAGCCGTCGCCACGGTGATCGGGTGGGGCGGGGCCGAGGGCGGGGCAGCTGAGGCGCTGCGTCACTCGGTGGAGTCGATGGTGCGTGTGTGTGGGGGGCGGGGGATACGCTGGGCGCGTCCCCGGGGTCACGTGGTGCGCAGCACGCAGAGTCCTTCAGTCGGTTGGACCCGGAGCGGAGCAGCCGGAGCGGGGCTGTGAGGTGAGTTCGCGGCAAGGCGCGGCGAGGTGAAGCCGGCTGGTTGGGGCAGGGTCGGGCCGGGCCCGCGTCGCGCGCGTGCGCGCGCGCGCCGTGCTGGCGGGGACGGTGACGGACGCCACCGCTGCTCCGGTCTCCTACCCG
>NW_006772681.1:3023323-3036266 GCF_000442215.2 Lipotes vexillifer | reverse complement strand
TACCCGGCCCCGCCCCCCGCCTGGCCCGGCTCGCCCAGCCGGGAGGGAGGCCCGGGGACCGCTGCTGAGAGCGTGGCGGGCGTGCGGGCGGCGCCCAATCCCTAGGGCTGCCCGCAGGAGTGACGGTGGCTGCGGCCAATCAGCGACTCCCGAGGGGGCTGGGCCGCGGGGTGCGGGGCCCGGGGCGCGGAGCGGGCCGTGTTGGGGGTGGGGTGTAAGCGCTAGGGCCGGAGCCTGAGCTGTGTGGCCCTCGAGAGCTCCACAGGCAGCCCCTGTAGTTGTCTTGTGCTTTGGGAACGCGTTTTTTTAAATTGATTCTTTTATCCTATTCTGGGGAGCACACCCCTTTCTCAAGCGCCAGACTATGGGAGTGTCCCCTTTCTCTATAGTTTTTAGAAAATGTGCTCGGTGCACCCCTTTTCTTAAGCTCCAGCCCTGGGATGTTATCTAAATTTCCAAAGCCTGCCCAACTAAGGATGTATCCCTTGACCCACGACCCCCAGACTGGGAGGACACTACCTTTTCGAGCCTCCAGTCTGAGTAAGCATCCCCTTTCAAATTTTGGGGTTCTTCCCATTAGCGAGTCTTAAATCTCCGGTCCAATAACCAAAGTGTTTTGGGTACTTATATTCGCACAAAATCGAGGAAGAATTAATTCCCTATTCCAGGCCCCAAATCTGGCAACGTGCTTTCCAGAATTTCTTAAATTTGGGGGCCGCTTCCTTTCCCTGCTCTTTCAAAATCTGGGAGTGCACCTCATTTCCAGAGTCTACCGAAAATGAGATCCAAATCCTGAAATTTGAGGATATATATTTGTATTTACACAAGGAAATTCACTACTTTTTCCAGTCACTCTATTCTTGGGGTTGCACCGTTTTTCATGAGTTCTCTAAGTCCGACCACCTTATTTCCTGGGGGAGACTTTTCATATCTGAAAGTGTATTTGTTTCCTGTGCCCTCCAGATGTACAGCATGCACTACTTTTGGTTACACAATTCTCAGGGTGCAGCAACCATCCTGGTGCTTGTTAAATCTGGGACGGCGCACCTTTTTTCTGAGTTTGTTCATTTCCATACGATGGTCCAAGGTTCTTGAGCTTTTCTGCCATCCAAGATATTTTCTTTCCTCAGCTTCCTTCCCTCTTTGGAACCCTGTTTACCTTTAGGTGCTCTCCCTGTCAGGGCAGTGCACCTATTTCCTCTTCCTTCCTCTGGTGAATAAATATCTTCAGCACCACACTTTCTCTGCTTCTGGGGCCTTTTTTCTGTGCACACTTCCTAGTCTTACCTCCTGAAGTCCCCTCCCCCTAGGGGAGGATCTCCCCGCCCATCCTAAAGGGGTTGCCTGCATGTTGTCTCCCATATGTCTACTTTATCTTTTACTTTTCTGCTAACAGGAGCTCTTTTCTCTTGGCTTGCCCTATCCCCGGGCATTTTTCTGGTTTCTTTCTTTCTTTGGACACTGCTCTGCTTATTGGTGGCTGTAAAGATTTTCCCTTTTCCTCCCCTTGCTCTGGAAGTGGCTTCAAGTCCAGGGCTGCTTGACTCCCCAGCGCTGGATTTAAACTGGAAAGGAATCCCCTTGCATTTCTTTGGTTATTCACAGCGCTCTTAATCCTCCTGGTGGTTTGCTTCCTATAAGATTCTGGTTAGATGGGTACTGTTTTCTCCTTTGCTTTATTTCCCTTCGTTGGAAAAAAACAAAACCAAAAAACCCTCAAGAGATTCTTTAGTCTTGCTTCCAACTCATACGCTTCCTCCCTACATTGGCTTTTTTCCTTCCTTTTATCAAGAAAGGAGGTCATTTGGAGGAATTTCTTGGTCATTCTTTGTTTGTTGTTGTTTCTGGGGGAGAAGTGGGAGATGGATATTTAAAACTCTCCCCGTAATCCTCTCACTTATCTGCCAAGCCTTGCCCCCAAACCCCTCCTTAAAATCTGCAAATGTCTGAGACCTCTCCTCTCCTAAGAGCCTCTCAGTAGGTTCTTTCTTTTGTATTTCCCTCTGTCTTTCCAGATCTTACTCAGGGCTTCTCAGCGGGAACGAACCAGATTAATTTCTCCACAGCTGGAATCTCAAGTGCTTATGGGATAATGACACCTCTGACCTTTCTCCCTTTCGGGAAGTACTTGAGTGTGCAGCTGTATGAGGCCTCAGTGCGGGAGAGAGTTTGAGCCCGAGAAGCTACCCTGGCAGGACAAGGCAGAAAAATACTGCATTTTCAGGACCACGTCCTCCTGAATCTCATTTGAAGATTGGATGTTTGCCAAGCACCTGCTTCTTAGGGATGCTGGGGGATTTAATGATACTCCCAGGAACCTGTAGGAATTAATGGGGCTTGTGGTGAAGTGCTCTGAACTCAGTGTTGGAACTTGAATAAAATGAATCATTATTGTATTTTCAGAACAACTAAGCTGTTTTAAATTTCATGTGCATGAAAATGCTAGAGCTGTGTTATTTCAGGAAGTGAAATGGATCCCACATTTATATCATGTGGTCATTAGTAAGTACCAAATTCATTAAAAAGCATTGGAGGTCTGTCTGAGCAGTACCTAATAAAATATGGTATACAGAAAGTGAACAGGTACTTTGTCTCTTATTTGCCTGTTTGGTACTCTATCTGTGTAGTGCTATATATATAGTCCACCCTTAAAGTATTCTGCACCAGTGCTGCGCAAACTTGAATGTGCAAATAAATCACCTGGGGTGGGGAGTGTCTTGCTAAAATGCTGATTCTAATCCAGTAGGTTTAAGGTGGGGCCTGAGTATATTCTTTTCTAATTCCCAGGTGGTGTTAATATTACTGAACTAAACTTTGAGTAGTTAGGTTCTGTGCACAAAGTTAAAGATTTCTCTTTGAAAATAGGAAGGTGGTGGTTAGCTTTAAGCTGGGGCATTATTTTCCATTCTCTCTTTATCTAGACGTGCACTCCTTAGAGTTTGTACAAGTCCCCTTTGGAGGACTACTATTTATATTCATTTGTAGTTATTCTAGCATTAAACTTTTAAAATCACGGCTGGAACTTCTCCAGGAGTTTGATTCCTATGCATTTTGTCAAATTTAAATGCTTAACTGTTTCTTGGGACTTCCCTGGTGGCACAATGGTTAAGAATCCGCCTGCCAATGCAGAGGACATGGGTTCGAGCCCTGGTCTGGGAAGATCCCACATGCCGTGGAGCAACTGAGCCTGTGTGCCACAACTACTGAGCCTGCGTGCCACAACTACTGAAGCCCGCATGCCTAGAGCCCGTTCCCTGCATCAAGAGAAGCCACTGCAATGAGAAGCCTGTGCACTGCAATGAAAAGTAGCCCCCGCTCGCTGCAACTAGAGAAAGCCCGCGCGCAGCAATGAAGACCCAACACAGCCAAAAACAAACAAATAAACAAATTTATGTAATACATAAATAAATAAATAAATAAATAAATAAATGCTTAACTATTTCTTGATTGAAGGTAAGCATAACTCTTGACATAAAATCATTCTAGTAAATCCTATGTAGTAATCAGCCAGCTTACCTCTCTGGTTCCTCATCTATTACCCTACCATGGGTAGTGATTCTGAGATACTCCAAGTCAACAGGGTAACAGGTATTGGAATTTCCAAGGAGTCCTTCCTGATTTTCTTGGTCCTGGAAATGGGCCTGGGAGACGCAGGTGCCTGGACCCTGAATGGAAGCTACTGACTTGTCTCTGTATGTAGCTTCACAAAGGTGAATGCTGGTGGGAATATGACATTTTTTGGTGGGAATCATGGTTTATGATGCACTCTCTCCTTTTATATCCACATCTATTTTTAAGTCTTAGTGGGTTTTTTCTTTCTAAGTGTCTTAGGTCATCTGTACCTATTTCCCTGGCTATCACCTGTCGTGGACTTTTCCCAGCATGATCCTATCCTGGGCCCTAATCAGGACAAACCTGAATGACTAGACTATTTTGTGTCCTGGTCCTCTCCCTTCCCCCCATCCCTCACATGAGTGTCAGATAGATCCTCTTCAGTAACGGATTTGATCTGGATTTGGCTCTAGTCCCAGCTCTTCCACTCACTGTGAGACCTCAGGCAAGTTACTTAATACTACTGGACCTCATTCTCCCCATTTGTAAAGTGAGGGGCTGATTATCTCCAAGGTCTACTCTGCTCTGAGCCTTTGTTCGTGCCTTGCTTAGAAACCCAGTGTCTGTGGGAGCTTGTAGCAGATCTGATTTCCTTCACGTGCTCTTTTGGGCATGCTGCCAATCATTTCCATGTCCGAGTCACTTCTGCCACTGCCTCTTTTCTAGCCGAGGCAGCCACCTTGTCTTCACACCCAGCTTCAGCATTCTTCTGCCTCCGTGTCCTCTGCCATTTCCATGCTGTATTTCATTCAGAACTGTCTAAGCTTCTCAAAGAAGTCTTCCTTGAATTCTCCATTCAACGTTAGCTACTTCCCTGAATCACTAAGAGGGAGTCTGTAGTTGACCTGCAATTTTGTTTATTTGCAAGTTCCCTTATCTGATGTGTATTTTAAAAATGTTTTTCCCTCCTCCTCACCCCAGCTTTCTTTTTTGCTTTGAATTAGCAGAGTAAGTAGAATGAAATTTAAAAATGAAGCAGGTAGTTTGCCTTTTGCTGGAATTTGGGGAAAATGAATGTAATGCTTTTAGCCATTTTCTCTCAAGGTCTCAAGGAAATCAGCTAGCTGGTTCTTCATCCTGGATTTTTTTTTTTTTTTTTTTTTTTGCGGTACGTGGGCCTCTCACCGTTGTGGACTCTCCCGTTGCGGAGCACAGGCTCTGGACGCGCAGGCCCAGCAGCCATGGCTCACGGGCCCAGCCGCTTCGCGGCATGTGGGATCCTCCTGGACCGGGGCACGAACCTGTGTCCCCTGCATTGGCAGGCGGACTCTCAACCACTGCGCCACCAGGGAAGCCCCGTCCTGGATTTTAAAGGTGCTTAAACACCCTATCAAATTTGAAAGTGTTTCCTAAGTTCAAACTTCAGTTTTTAAAAATAAATTTATTTATTTTATTTATTTATTTTTGGCTGCATTGGGTCTTTGTTGCTGCGCGTGGGCTTTCTCTAGTTGCGGCGAGCGGGGGCTACTCTTCCCTGTGGTGTGTGTGCTCCTTATTGCGGTGGCTTCTCTTGCTGCGGAGCACAGGCTCTAGGCATGTGGGCTTCAGTAGTTGTGGCTCGCGGGCTCTAGAGTGCGGGCTCAGTAGTTGTGGTGCGTGGGCCCAGTTGCTCTGCAGCATGTGGGATCTTCCCGGACCAGGGATCGAACCCGTGTCCCCTGCATTGGCAGGAGTTTCTGCTTTATAACAGAGTGAGTCAGTTATACATATATATATGTTCCCATATCTCTTCCCTCTTTGTCTCCCTCCCTCCCACCCTCCCTATCCCACCCCTCCAGACAGCCACAAAGAACCGAGCCGGTTTCCCTGTGCCATGCGGCTGCTTCCCACTGGCTATCTACCTTACGTTTGTTAGTATATATATGTCCATGTCTCTCTCTCGCCCTAACACACCTCACCCTTCCCCCTCCCCATATCCTCAAGTCTGTTCTCCAGTAGGTCTCTGTCTTTATTCCTGTTTTACCCCTAGGTTCTTCATAAGAATTTTTTTTTCTTAAATTCCATATATATGTGTTAGCATACGGTATTTGTCCTTCTCTTTCTGACTTACTTCACTCCGTATGACAGACTCTAGATCTATCCACCTCATTACAAATAGCTCAATTTCGTTTCTTTTTATGGCTGAGTAATATTCCATTGTATATATGTGCCACATCTTCTTTATCCATTCATCCGACGGCGGGCACTTAGGTTGTTTCCATCTCCGGGCTATTGTAAATAGAGCTGCAATGAACATTTTGGTACATGACTCTTTCTGAATTCTGGTTTCCTCAGGGTATATACCTAGTAGTGGGATTGCTGGGTCATATGGTAGTTCTATTTGTAGTTTTTTAAGGAACCTCCATACTGTTCTCCATAGTGGCTGAACCAATTCACATTCCCACCAGCAGTGCAAGAGTGTTCCCTTTTCTCCACACCCTCTCCAGCATTTATTGTTTCTAGATTTTTTGATGATGGTGGCAGGCGGATTCTTAACCACTGTGCCACCAGGGAAGTCCCCAAACTTCATTTAAAAATTACTTCTAAATGCTCTTCCTTCTAGGAATACACTCAGCCACAAAACCTGACAAGAAGTTGCTAAGGACAATGATAAGAAATTTAAATTTTAAATAACTTCATCAGTGAGTAAAGCTAACGATTCTTTGAGAGCACCTGATTATTCTCAAGGGCAGGTGCTGATGTTGCCTGGAAATCAGGGATCAAAGATGTATATAACCTAATCCCCCTTCCTCATCTTTCTAGGAAGTGATGGGATGTTTACATGTTTCTTGATAAACCTTTTTTTTTGTCTTTTTTTTTTTTTTTTTGATAAACATACTTTAAACCAAAACGTGTGTTTAGTCAGAGCCTCCTTGGTTAGATTGTAAGTTTGGAGAGGGAGGATGCTGTCCCTGTCTTAATTCATTTTAGCAACTGACCTTTACAGGTTGTTGATTAACTTTGGGGTAACCTGTTGAAAATTGAAACCTTGATTTGTAATAATGCTGTGACAACTTTACTAGATCTTGTGCTAGGTATCAACTGTCCTTTGCTTTCTTTGGCCAAATAATGGAAGAGGTGAGCTTTTAGAAATCCCGTAAAATTTTAACAGCTGGGTATGAGTCACCAAACATAAATAGGGCAGTTGTATGAAAGGGAGGTGGTTCCTGAATCAGTGGACTTAGGGGAAGGAAGAAGAGGAGGGGCCTGGGAAAGGATTTTAAATGATGGTTTTATTTGATAAGAGCTTTTCCCTTGTCAGGAGCATAATCCTAAGATTTTAAAGACTGACTCCCAGGCATCTTAGATGATGTAAGAGGTCTCATCTTGTCCTAGTAGAGACCTGATTTTCAAGAGGTCTCTTTTTCCTGTGGAAAAGGCACATGGCTAAGTGGATTGATGTGCCTTCCTTGCTTATACAGGTGCTGGGATTTATAGGTTGTGGAACCCTAGCCTGGAAATGTGGGCGTTTTAGTTAGCATTGTTTGGAGCACTCTATTAGGTCTTATTGAATCTTTACAATTTATCCATTATCTTCATCTAATAGACAGGAAAACTGAGATTAAGTAATTTATTTGTCCAAGGTCATTTGGCTAATGACCCAGGTTGCTTTGCCTGCAAGCCTGGTGCCCTTACATCCTCCTCTCTACAGCTGCCTTACTTTTCTCCCTCAAGGTTTGAATAAGTCCCATAGTCACAATATCAAACAGGTGGCAGCCTGGAACGCAGGACTGAGGCACTGTTGGGAGAAGAGGTGGCCTTGCCACCTCATCTCAGATTCTGTTCCTGACCATGTAAACATCTCTTAATTGTAAAAGCCAAAGTCTCCCAGCTGAGGCTGCATTTCTCCCCTTCTTTTTTTTTTTGGTACGCGGACCTCTCACTGTTGTGACCTCTCCCGTTGCGGAGCACAGGCTCTGGACACGCAGGCTCAGCAGCCATGGCTCACGGGCCCAGCCGCTCCACGGCATGTGGGATCTTCCCAGACCGGGGCACAAACCCGCGTCCTCTGCATCGGCAGGTGGACTCTCAACCACTGCGCCAGCAGGGAAGCCCATTTCTCCCCTTCTTGAGGCCCCGGTGCGTGGCTGGTTTGGTCTGCTTGACAGTCTCTAAGTCTCATGGAGTGGTGAATGCTGTCCAAAGTGCTTTGATGAGTAGGACGTCGGTCATACTGTGACCTATATGAGAATTATACATCTGCAATTCAGAAAGGCAAGATAGTTTAAGAGGCCACCTTTCATGTCCAGGCTGCGTGGAATGTGGTGGTGAAGGACCAGAATTTGGAGGCAGAATGCCCGAGTTTGCATTCTAGCATCTGCCACTCTGTTGGGGCTACATGTCACTTGGGTGTGGGGCTCAAACGTCTTGGGACCCTCCCTGTAGCACAGACATTGGAGGCAGACTTCCAGCATGGCAAGTTTCTAATATATCTGGATCTCTGTTTTCTTTCTCAAGTATCATCATAACTACCTCACATCTATCATTGTGTCAGTAAATATTACCCTTTTCTCTCCATTTCCTAATCTATAAAATGGGAATAAGAAAATCTAATTTATAAGATTATTAAAACTTGGTGAACTGTGAAGAGTTGAGTATGTTACCATTATTTTGTTTTATTCCTCTTACAAAATGTTTGTAAAATCCCCTATGTTAATTGTGGTTTTTTATAATAGAAGTGCAGTTGATTTACAATGTTGTGTTAATTTCTGCTGTACAGCAGTGATTCAGTTATACATATACATGTATATTCTTTTTTAAATATTCTTTTCCATTATGGTTTATCATAGAATACTGAATATAGTTCTCTGTGCTATACAGTAGGACCTTGTTGTTCAAAGGCCTTATTTTTTTCAATTTTCTAATTTTTTTGGCCACATCTTGCGGGATCTTAGTTCCCGGACCAGGGATCAAACCCGGGGCCCCCTAACCACTGGACTGCCAGGGAATTGCCTCAAAGGCCTTACTTTTAAACGTAGTATAAATAGAGTGGGTTTTGGAGGAGGTCCTGCTTCTCAAATCCCAGCTCTTCCTCCTAGCCAGGTGACCATTGGCAAGTTATTTGCTCTAAGCCTCCTTTCCCTCCTCTGTAAAATGGGATAATACTGCCAACTTCTCTGCATTGTTGGGAATGAAATATTTGTCAAGGATTTAGCCTGTGGTGAAAACTCAGTAAAAGTTAGCCACTTTCTGGTGTTAATAATAAAGACCAGGAACAAAAGTTAATACTTAAAGAATAAGGTAATTAATTGACTTAAATTTAATTTTTATTTATCTTTAAAGCCCCATGGGCAGTGAATCAGTTGTAATTTAGGAAAATGTCTTTGGAGGTCCCATGGGGTATTGACTCTATCTCCAAATTGTTTTCCTTTGTAATATAGTGATGCCTCAATTAAGGAATCCTGTAAGAACAGTTTAGTCAGGTATATTTAAAAAAAGATTCCCTTCCCTAAAAGGAACCCACACAAACCCGCTCCAGAGCTGCCTTCCGCCATTTATAGACTGGAGCCCTCCCTGTGACTGAAAACCGAGTACAGCTTTTCTTAGACTCCAGGGGCGGAATTGTGGTCTGTCTTCAGGGGCCTCCTTCCCTGTGCTTTGCCTTCCTCCCCCTTCCCCCATGGAGTGATAACAGTTCCTACATTTACCTGTGGATAGCACTTTTCAAAGAGCCTCCATATGATTGTCTCCTTGAATCCCTACATCCCTTAAGATGGGTGATACAGGTTGCTTTCCTATCTTCCTTTTTTGGCAATGAGGAAGCTGAGGTTATCTCATTTAACAAGCATCTGACTGCCAAGTAAGGGCGCTGCTTATTAGTTGCTGGGGATGCGTATGAGGAGTTAAATGCCTGAGGAGAGATAGGCTCAGAAACAGGCAATTTCAATGTAGGGTGCTGGGTTGTGGTCCAGATGGCAGGCAAGGCTGCCATGGGCGAATAATGGAGTGGGCCCTGGCCCAGCGCCCTTGGCAAGGTGCTGATGGCTGAGCCCAGTCTGAAGGACCAGGCAGAGGAAGCAGCACTGCAAGGAGTCTTGGTGTGTGGGTGGCATGAGAGCTTATTGTGTGCTAGGCTCTGTGCTAAGTAATTTTTATCTTCACAGCACCTGTATGAAGGTATGAAATAGGTACTGGTACTATCCCCATTTTACAGATAAGGAGCCTGAGGCTCAGAAAGGAAATGGCTTGTGCAAGGTTATCTGGAAAATGGTGGAGCTGGGGTCCAAACCCAGGCAGTCTCATTTCGGAGTTCTGGCTCATAACCAGCATATGCCGCTGGCCCTCTGCTGAGCTTGTTTGCTCCTCTCCTTGTAATCTCCCGTTTCTAACAACCCCCAGTTTGGTTTGGTCGTAATGGCTAGCTCACTGATGGCCTTGATGCTGCACTAGTAGTTTGAAGTCTGTTCTGTAGGGGAACTACTGAGCTTTTTTTTTTTTTTTCCTTCATTAAAGATATAATTGACATATAACCTGAAGTGTTTTAAACAGAGGAGTCTTATGATCAGATTTGTGCTTTAGAAATATTACTGTAGCAGCATTGATGAAGAGTAGCCATAGTGCAGTAGTTGGCTAGTAAGATTACCTGGGTTCGGCTCCTTGTCCCAATACTTGGTAGCTTTGTCATTTGGGCAGCTTACTTTCTGAACCTTAGCTTTTGCACCTCTGAAACAGGAATAATAGTAATCCTCATTACAAACCTATGAGGTAGATGCTAAATGAGACGATGTATATGTAAAGCACTTAGAATACCGTATGTCATAATATAAGCACCCAGAAGTCAGTTTGTAAGACAATATTGATTTGGATCTGGGGAGGGTGTGGCTGGAGGTTTTGAGCTCCATTGAGAGTTGTTGCAGTAATCGGATTAGAACTGATGGGGACCTGAACTGGGCAACCACTGGGCAATGGGAGAAACCTAGAAGTAGGTGTGACAAAATGGTGACTGAGAGTGAGATGCAAGGGTGATGCCCATGTTTCTAGCTTGGCACATTGGCCAGTCTTGGAGTCTTAAACTGTGATGGGGAGAAAAGGAGAAGGAACTTGTGAGGATAAGATGATTAGCTCAGTGAAGTTGAGTAATGTGCCAAAGGTCATTTAGCAAATATATTCTGGAGTCAAGCCTGGGCACTCGGCCCTTTCCATTGTTTCTGGGAAGATCCACTGACTTAACCAATTCTTTCTCAGTAATTCGGAATGAACCTGTGTTTGCTGTCTGTCTGAATTTTAATTGTGGAAGGAAAAGGCTGGCTCTTAGAGAAAGTATTTCAAGTATCTGGGAAGAGGGTAAGGGAATTTTTTGGGGGGGCCTTTTTCTTTCTTCCTGCCTCCTTACTTTCCTCCCCTCTTCCCGTTGTTTCCTTCCTTACCCTCTCAAGTGAAAGAGGCTAATTCAGCTCATTTAGTGTGAGTGTGACTTGGGCAAGGGCCTGAAGGAGTGGTTATGGTTGGCTTTAGACCCAGTCTTCTTTCTGTGTTGTTGAGGAGAGGATAGTGATGGAGGGGCCCTTGCTCCTACTTGAACCAACTTGTCACTTCCCTAGGACTAAAAATGTGCTCTTTTATGTTCTTTGTATTGGATACTATTTGTTAATATTGCATAATAATATTGACTGTAATCCTTTGTGTGTGATGTCCTTTTTGCTAGTGCTACTACTATCACACAGCCATTTTATCACCAGTATTGAATATTTAGTGTGTACTGTGCTAAGCACTTGACATCCGTTAGCTCGCTTATCCTCAGAATCCCAGGACGTAGGGGTTATTAATCTGCTTTTATAGATGGGCAAACAGAGGGAGGCTCAGTGATTTTTCTCATCTTCACTTAGCCAGCAATGAGTGGAGCCAGGATTCGCCAGAATCTGAGTCTGAAACCTGTCTGCTCCCATCCCTAAGTACTCCCTGGCCTTCCTCCGAGACAGAACCTTGGCAGAGTCCCCTTGGAAGCCTCGTCCTGTGAGACATAGGTGTCACTGGACCTGCTGATATTGTTTATGCTGTTCTGTAACAGTGGTGAGGGCTGCAGGGAGCATCTCCACCTCCTAGGCTCAGGGCTGTGAGGGGAGGGGAGCTCATTCCTTCCTGAGGCACCTTGCCTCTAGGACTTCCCCTCTACCTAGAATTCTCTTCCTCTGGATCTTCACATGGTTGTCTCCTTGTCATTTATTTATTTTAAAGGTAGATTATCTGTCTCCTTGTCATTTATTTATTTACTTTAAAGGTAGGTTTATTTATTTGTTTGTTTATTTATGGCTGCATTGGGTCTTCACGGGCTTTCTCTAGTTGCAGCGAGCTGGGAGTACTCTTGGTTACGGTGTGCAGGCTTCTCATTGCGGTGGCTTCTCTTGCTGCAGAGCAGGGGCTGTAGGCGCGCCGGCTTCAGTAGTTGTGGCTCGCGGGCTCTAGAGTGCAGGCTCAGTAGTTGTGGCTCATGGGCTTAGTTGCTCTGAGACATGTGGGATCTTCCCAGACCAGGGCTCGAACCCGTGTCCCCTACATTGGCAGGCAGATTCTCAACCACTGCGCCACCAGGGAAGCCCTGCTCCTGTTTTTTGAGTACCTACTTTGTGCTAGACATATAGGGGCTTTGCAAATCTTTCTTTCTTTCTTTTCTTTTTTTTTGTCTACGCTGCGCAGCTTGTGGGATATTAGTTCCCTGACCAGGAATCGAACCCACACTCCCTGCAGTGGAAGCACGGTCTTAACCTCTGGACTGCTACAGAAGTTCTGCAAATCTTTTCCTTTTAGCACCCGAGATAGGGGTCATTAATCCTCATTTGATGAGTTAGGAAAGAGAATCCAAAGATGTAGCTCATAGACTAACGTGTGGTAGTGGTTAAGAATCTGGAGCTGCAGGGCCTAGATTCAAATCCCGGCTCAGCCCCTTTCTATATGGGTGTCCTAGGGTGTCCCTCACTTTTCTCTGTTCCTCTCTGTTTTATCTTTACAATGAGGATTAATAATAGTACTTATCTCTGTGGTGGTTGTAAGGATCACATGGCTTAACATTTGTAGAATTAGTTATTGCTATTGTCAGTGTTTCTTATGTAGGTCTTGTTCTACTCTCCTTTTGTAAGGTTGGTTCACATCTTCATCATTTTAGTAGCTGAGTAACATTCTTTATTTCATTTATTAGGCATCTCTTGAGTATCAGTCATTCCTTTCCCTAATGGAGCTTAAAGTGTAGTCCTACTACATTAGGTTTTATTTAAATATTCTCTTACTATTATTATTATTATTATTATTTTTTGTGGTACGCGGGCCCCTCACTGTTGCGGTCTCTCCCGTCGCGGAGCACAGGCTCCGGACGCGCAGGCCCAGCGGCCACGGCTTGGGCTTCCCTGGTGGCGCAGTG
>NW_006772681.1:3022442-3023243 GCF_000442215.2 Lipotes vexillifer | reverse complement strand
TGGCCGCTGGGCCTGCGCGTCCGGAGCCTGTGCTCCGCGACGGGAGAGACCGCAACAGTGAGGGGCCCGCGTACCGCAAAAAAAAAAATTATTTTTTGGTTGCTTTGGGTCTTTGTTGCTGCGCGCGGGCTTTCTCTAGTTGCAGCAAGTGGGGGCTACTCTTCATAGTAGTGTGTGGGCTTCTCATTGCCGTAGCTACTGTTGTTGTGGAGCATGGGCTCTAGGCATGCGGGCTTCAGTAGTTGTGGCTCGTGGGCTCTAGAGTGCAGGCTCAGTAGTTGTGGCGCATGAGCTTAGTTGTTCCGCAGCACGTGGGATCTTCCTGGACCAGGGATTGAACCTGTGTCCCCTGCGTTGGCAGGCGGATTCTTAACCACTGTGCCACCAGGGAAGTCCTTCTGTTATTATTAAACGTGTAAGTTATATCTAGCTTCCCCAGCATCGTATGTAAAGAGCTATTGTTTTTTTCTCGTTTTCACAAATGATTTATTTTTATCCTGGACTGTATCCTTCTGATTGAAATTACTGACTCCAAGTGTAGAAGCAGTTTTGCAGCTTGCTCCTTTTTTCCAGATTGAGGTATAAAATGATGGCCATGGTCAGGGCCTCAGGCAGTGGTTCAAGTGTTCCAGTTTTCTCCCAGCTGGGCCATTCTTTGTCCTTTCTGAAAGATTAAATATTTCTGCTTGCTATATAATGGTGTAATAATTCTGTCACAACATTAGAAAAGCACCCAATTGCTTCATCTTCCTGTATTCAAACTATGTTTATGTCTAAAGGCATGAGTATAAGCAGAGCATG
>NW_006772681.1:3019937-3022432 GCF_000442215.2 Lipotes vexillifer | reverse complement strand
GGGAAAGAGGAAGGGCCTTCAAGAAGTGGTTTGTCTACCTCTGGGAAAATCCTGTTACCTGTGATAGGAGACATGTCTCCTGCTTTGGAGGACCTTGAAAGCAGTTAGCCCCTCTGCACCTCGGTTTCCTTTCTGTACAATGGGAATATCATATTTAGTCCTAACTACATCATTTAGCAGTTGTGTAGGTCCAGGAAATAGTTTAAGGATGAAGACCTTTTACATATTTAAATAATCTATTTTTAAAAAATATGAAGAAATATAAAGAAGTAATTCAAAATTAAAATCTTACCAACTAGATAATCCCTGCTGACAAAGTAAAAACAAAGAAGTACATTCTTATTTTTTAATGTATTGTATTTATTTATTTATTTATGGCTGCGTTGGGTCTTCGTTGCTGCACGTGGGCTTTCTCTAGTTGCGGTGAGCAGTTTTCTCATTGTGGTGGCTTCTTTTTGTTGTGGAGCACAGGCTCTAGGTGTGTGGGCTTCAGTAGTTGTGGCGTGTGGACTCTAGAGAGCAGGCTCAGTAGTTGTGGCGCATGGGCTTAGTTTCTCTGTGGCATGTGAGATCTTCCCGGACCAGGGCTCGAACCCATGTCCCTCGCATTGGCAGGCAGATTCTTAACCACTGAGCCACCAGGGAAGCCCCAGAAGTACATTCTTAAGGTTAAAAAATTCTAACAACACAGAAGAGTAAGGAATGAGAAGTTAAATTTTCATGCTCTATTCCTTTTATTAAGGGAACTACTTAAAACAGTTTTCTTCCTTCCAAGAAATAATTTTATGCATATACTATAATCTGTCTGTTTGCATTAAAGAGATAATACCAGACACAGGCCTCTACACCATGCCTGTTTTATTTGACAGTGTATCTTGTAGATGGCTCCATATCAGCATCTACAGATTGCCATTAAAAAAAAAATTAATTAATTAATTTTTGTCTGTGTTGGGTCTTAGTTGCTCTGCGCAGGCTTTCTCTAGTTGCGGCAAGCAGGGGCTAGTCTTTCATTGCGGTGCGCAGGCTTCTTACTGTGGTGGCTTCTCTTGTTGCAGAGCATGGGCTCTAGGCACACGGGTTTCAGTAGTTGTGGCTCATGGGCTCTAGAGCGCAGGCTCAGTAGTTGTGGCACATGGACCTAGTTGCTCTGTGGCATGTGGGATCTTCCTGGACCAGGGCTCGAACCCGTGACCCCTGCATTGGCAGGCAGATTCTTAACCACTGCACCACCAGAGAAGCCCAGCCATTTTTTCTTTTAATAGATGTACAACATTCCATTATATAGATAGCCATAATTCATTTAACTAGCCCTCTTTTTTGATGGACATTTTAGCTGCAGAAATTATGAAACTATATTGTTTATCCTTACAGGTAATTTGGCAGACTTTGGGGGATGTATCTGTCGGATAAGTTACTGGCAATGGGGACTGCTGGGTTGCAGGCATTTGCATTTTTGTATATAGCGTCATGTTGCCTCTAGAAAAGATTTTCCAATTTATGCTTCTACCAACAGTGTATAAGCATCGTTTTTTCCTCATCCCTGAAGACACTGGGTATTTTACCTTGAAATTTTTAGTCTGAGAATTGAAAAATTGTTATTTTGATTTGCATTTCCTTTAATTTAGGGTGAGGTTGTGTGGAATATAGTATCACGTGCTTATTAGACCTTTGTATCCCCCCCCAAACCTCCCCCTTCCCTGGGAACATGCCAGTTCTTACACTTTGCCCATTTAAAAAAAAAAAAATTGTTTATTTATTTTTGGCTTTGTTGGGTCTTCGTTGCTGCACGCGGGTTTTCTCTAGTTGCGGCAAGCGGGGGCTACCCTTCGTAGTGGTGCGCAGGCTTCTCATTGTGATGGCTTCTCTTGTTGTGGAGCACAGGCTCTAGGTGCGCAGGCTTCAGTAGTTGTAGCACGCGGGCTCAGTAGTTGTGGCTTGCGGGCTCTAGAGCACAGACTCAGTAGTTGTGGTGCACAGGCTCAGTTCCTCCATGGCATGCGGGATATTCCTGGACCAGGGATCGAACCCGTGTCCCCTGCATTGGCAGGCGGATTCTTAACCACAGTGCCACCAGGGAAGCCCATACACTTTGCCCATAAGTGAGTTGTTTAACTTTTTTTGTTCTTCGTTTGTATGTACTCTTTGTTAATAAAGGAAGTTAGCCCTTTGGTCATATGTGTTGCAGTTATTTTCTCCCAGTTTGTTGTTTGTGAAAGTGCCCTTTAAACTGTATTACACAGTGTACATTTAAAGTTTTCCTTGTCATTGATACAGGGGCATTGACTGCAAATACTGTATTTAAGGAAATAAACTGGGCTCTTTGTCTCCTGTGTAGCAGTGAGCTCACATTGTAGGAAAACTTGTTTAAAAAAAAAATTTTTTTTTTGCCATGCTCCGTGGCTTGCGGGATCTTAGTTCCCTACAGGGATCGAACCCATGACCCATGCAGTGGAAGCGTGGAGTCCTAACCACTGGACCACCAGGGAATTCCCTGT
>NW_006772681.1:3010173-3019927 GCF_000442215.2 Lipotes vexillifer | reverse complement strand
GTAGGGAAATTTGAATGTAAAGGAGTAGTTTGAAGTCCTGCCAAGGTCTTTAAGTGGAATCATTTGTGAATACAGATTGCATCAGATTTTTTCTCATAGTTTTTCTGGTTGTCCTTACTAAACATATTTCCTTTTCCTATTCTGGAAGCTAGAGCTTTTTGGTAGAAAAAAACTAAGGCCCTGAAGAATGGGTAAGTTAAAAGCTACAGAATCTTAGCCCTCTTGCCTCTTGAGAAAAATGTGTGTCTAAAACTAAATGTGAAGCAACGAAGACCCAATGCGGCCAAAAATAAATAAATAAACAACATAAATTAAAAAAAATTTTTTTTAACTCTAAATTTAGGAGTAAAAATGTACTTCTTATGTA
Source organism: Lipotes vexillifer (assembly GCF_000442215.2). Taxonomy (NCBI): domain Eukaryota; kingdom Metazoa; phylum Chordata; class Mammalia; order Artiodactyla; family Lipotidae; genus Lipotes; species Lipotes vexillifer. Next base: position 3,019,560 of record NW_006772681.1, on the reverse strand, counting down.
ATCTTTTTAATTCCTGCTTCTGTCTTGAACTCTTTTTTATTCTTTAGTAGATTTGCCAAATTAAATTGAGATTTGCGGTGATTGTCCCTCACCTTGCCCTTTGTTAGAGCTCCTTCATCTCTTCTCATATTTGTGTTTGTCTTCCTGGGTGGACTGGAGCTGCAACTGAGTTGGATTTCTGATTCCTGATTTCCAGCACAGTGCCTTACTGACAGTGCTCACTAATGGTTTGTTGTTAATGTGAAATTTAAAAACAAACTCTGCTATCCCCAGAGGAGTGGAGGGAAGATTTGGGCATGGGTCATAAAAGCCAGATTAGTCCTCAGTCTTGTTCTGTGTGGTAACAGAGAATGAAGCTTCAAATAAGTGACTCAGGGACTTCTCTAGTGGCACAGTGGTTAAGAATCCGCCTGTCAATGCAGGGGACGCGGGTTCGATCCCTGGTCCGGGAAGATCCCACATGCCGCGGAGCAACTAAGCCTGTGCACCACAGCTACTGAGCCTGCGCTCTGGAGCCCATGCCACAAAAGAATCCGCCTGTCAATGCAGGGGACGCGGGTTCGATCCCTGGTCCGGGAAGATCCCACATGCCGCGGAGCAACTAAGCCTGTGCACCACAGCTACTGAGCCTGCGCTCTGGAGCCAGCATGCCACAACTACTGAGCCTGCGTCCCGAAACTACTGAAGCCCGTGTGCCTAACATGCTCTGCAACAAGAAGAAGCCACCGCAATGAGAAGCCCACGCACTGCAACTAAGAGTAGCCCCCACTCCCCGCACAACACAGCCATAAATAAATAAATAAATAAAACAAATAAATAAAACAAATAAGTGGGTCAGAGTTACAGTGAAACAGGTTTCAGTTCATGATAAGGAAGACCTGCGACAATTCAGCCTCAGGAGGAATTGGTTTTCTTGAGCCATTAAGAATAATTCGCTCATTTTCATTCACTGCCTTGTTCCCACACTCCTGTACTTTAATGGAAGGCATCCTAGGGAAGTTGTGTGGTAAAAGAATTAATTCAGAAATCAAGCAGACCTGGGCTTTTGTTCTGGGGCTGGTCACTTAGCACCTGAACCTTAGCCCAATTACTTTAAACCTAATTTCTTCATTTGTGATAATAGAATTATTAGTAGCTACAAACTATATAGTCCTTACTTTGTACAAGTGTTCCTTAACTGGATTATCTCATTTAGTTCTCACACCCACTGCCTGGAGATAGGTACTATTATCACCATCCCCATTTTGGGGAGGGGAAGCAAATTCAGAGGGGTTAAGTAATGTACCCAAATTCATTCAGCTAATAAAGGGTGGGGCTGAGGATTAAAGGCCAAGCATTTAATCCTGTTACATTACACTATATTACATGACATCTATAAAAGGGAGCTGTCTCCCTGCATGAAGTCTGATAAATACTAGCTGCTCTGGTGAGTGTTTTTTTTTTTTTTTTTTGAATTTAAAAAAGAATTTATTTATTTATTTTTGGCTGCATTGGGTCTTCATTGCTTCACGCAGGCTTTTCTTTAGTTACGGCGAGCAGGGGCTACTCTTCTTTGCAGTGCGCAGGCTTCTCATTGCGGTGGCTTCTCTTGTTGTGGAGCACGGGCTCTAGGTGCACGGGCTTCAGTAGTTGTGGCACGGGCGCTCAGTAGTTGTGGTGCATGGGCTTAGTTGCTCCGCAGCATGTGGGATCTTCCTGGACCAGGGCTCGAACCTGCGTCCCCTGCACTGGCAGGTGGGTTCCTAACCACTGCGCCACCAGGGAAGCCCTACTCTGGTGAGTTTTCAGTGCCACTCTGTCTTTATTCTTGTCTGGCTTCACCTTTTCATATAATCTGAGAGGTGAGACTATTACTTGGTATACATGAAGTCAAAAAGATAATTTTTTTCTTTCTTTTTTTTTTTCACGGTATGCGGGCCTCTCACTGTTGTGGACTCTCCAGTTGCGGAGCACGGGCTCTGTTCGCGCAGGCCCAGCAGCCATGGCTCGTGGGCCCAGCTGCTCTGCGGCATGTGGGATCTTCCCAGGCCGGGGCACGAACCCGTGTCCCCTGCATCGGCAGGCAGACTCTCAACCACTGCGCCACAGGGAAGCCCTAAAAAGATAATTTGAGGTGGTGTCGCTCCTAAGTCAAAGTGAAGACTCTTCTACTGATTGGATTTACTCACGTCAGATTCATATCTCATTTTCCTGGAGAGTGTGAAGTATAGCCAGTCAAACCTCTGACTCTCTCTTTGCTAGGGTCCATATAATCCAAATACTCTTATTTGACGTAGCTTTCCAGTTTATTAGTTTTCAGATTCCTTAGTTACAACTGTCAACCATTCCTTTCTTGGTCTGATTTGCTTTGTGCGTTCTCCAATATCAGCCCTTCAGAATGAGTTGTTTAATGTAATGGATAGCTCATCCTTTACATTACATATATTTTTTCTTATGGAAAATTTCCATTATGGAAAACAATAAGTTTAGGAAACTGTTTAAGAGGAAAAGATCACTTACAACCTTTTTTTTTTTCTTCCTGTGTTTTTTTTTTAAATGCACATGAATTTTTATTTGAGCTCAAAGGGGTGTGATTTTACATCCTGGTTTTTCACGTAATATATTGCAAGAAAATGTGATGGTATTACACATTAGATGTGAGGACCCACTTTTTTTCTTTTTTCTCCATTTTTAATTTTTTTGGCCACACTGCACGGCTTGCAGGATCTTCGTTTGAACCTGGGCCCAGGGCAGTGAAAGAAAGCCCTGAGTCCTAACAACTGGATGGCCAGGGAATTCCCATGAGGTCCCACTTTTGTGATTATTCCTCATTCATCCATTGCAAAGATTGCCCTCCTGGTATGAGGCAGATACTGCCCTGGCAGTGCAGGCTGTTGGGTTCCAAAGTTCAGTGGGAGAGAATTTACTCAGGGCTAGCCTTGCTCTGTGGAGGTCGCCTGCTCAAGTGCCCCAAGAGCTCAGAATGGCTACATCTCCATCAGAACCACCAATAGCCCCTCAAGATAAATTTTACTCATATAGAAAATGACCACCAATTCCAGTACCAAAAGGCTCGATAAAGAATTGGGAAAATATATCAATAAGTTGTCAGAATGTACTCAAGAATGGGTAGAAATATAAATAAATCAAAAAATATGTAAATAGATCAAAGAATGAATAAATAGATCTTTCTTGTCCAGCCTTCAAAAGTAGGGCCAGAAATCAGCATTCAGATTTTGTTCGCTTCCTTTGTAGCACTTAAAATTCATAGCAGTTACAGCTTGCAGTTAAGTCATTTGTCTGTTTACTGGCTACATTTTTGTTTTCCCCCAGTAGACTGGAGGCTTTATGAGGCCAGGAACTGTGTCTCTTCTGGTCTTGATGACTGTTTTCCTAAATAATCTCTCAGCAGGTATTTGTTGCAAATGATTAAATTTAGTTCTGAGAGTGATTGTTTTTTTGGTGTTCTGAGAGGTGCCCCTTATAGGTGAATTTTTGGTAAGCAGTGTTGAGGGAGGGTCTCCTTACAGTTCCAGAGACTACAGGATGCTGCATAATAGAGAAGGAGGAACAGTGGAGGACACACCTGTGTTAGGATGAGGGCAGGAGTAAAGGAGGGCGCTGACAGGGTTTCCTGGAGCTTTGTGTTTTGAATAATGCCTGTTTGTCTTTTCTGTGTAGTGAGTGTTACTCCACTCTGGGCAGACTTTGCCTAAGTTTCATAAATTTTAATTGGCTTTTTCAGGAGAATAAAGGCAGCCCCCGTTGATGACTGAAAATGACAAAGCATCCACCTAACAGACGAGGAATCAGCTTTGAAGTGGGAGCCCAGTTGGAAGCCCGGGACCGATTAAAAAACTGGTACTTTTACATTTTTCTGTTAATTAAATCCCTTCAGTAAAGGACTTTTGCCAGCACTGATAAAGAGGGGTAGCCTGGGCTTTTCTGTAGTGTTTTCCTGCTCCTTGACTCTTGGAAGGTGGAAGGAGACTTAAGTCTAGAGCTGTGGAATGTCCTTTGTCTTTGCTGCCGGGATCCCTGTGTCAAGGGGACCATCCTGTTACATTTGTTTCCCTTCTCTGCCTGTTCATCTGAAGGAGTTATGGGAAGAAGAAGCAGGAGTGGCTGCAGGGAAGGGAAGATTAATAGTGGCAGCTCTCTTGCTCTTGGCTGCCTGTCTGAAAGATCAGGGATGGAAGAATGAAGAAAAGGGGTTAGATTGGAACAGCTTGTGTGTTGTGAACAAGTCCTGTTTTCTGGGTGTGTTGTTGTACAGTTGAAACTCAGTCATCACATTTTAGGGATGATTAGATTCAGAGGCTGAGAGGTTGTAGTCCCGAATTTGTCATTCACTTGTGAACCCTGGCTGGTGATTAACCACTTTGAGCATCAGCTTCCTCTATAAATGTGGGTACTAGTAATATTGACCTCACAGACTTTTTTCTGAGAATCAAATAATAGGATATGTTGGAAACGGCCTTATAAACTGTAAAATGATGGTTGTTGTTGAGGATATCCTAGAATTTAGTCATTTGTTAAGGTGAAAGTGGGAGTTTCAGAACTCAAACCTTTCTGTGAATTTTCATAAGGAAGAGTATAGTGCTCTTGAGGGTTATCTCAAAATAGGCTGACCAGCTCCTGGGATGTAGAAAGAGAAGATGGGAAGGGAAGCAGGGGAAATGCCTGGGGTAGAAAGTGTCTCTGCTGCCTTTTGGGGCTGAGAGATTTGATATAAAAATTAGAGACACTTTGAACACCTAGTTGTTTTTAGGCTGTTTGTATTTCTATAATTATTTCCCTTTTTTGGTTTCCCTCAGTATATATATATATATATTTTTGCGGTATGCGGGCCTCTCACTGCTGTGGCCTCTCCCGTTGGGGAGCACTGGCTCCGGACGCGCAGGCTCAGTGGCCATGGCTCACGGGCCCAGCCGCTCCATGGCATGTGGGATCTTCCCAGACTGGGGTACGAACCCATGTCCCCTGCATCAGCAGGCAGACTCTCAACCACTGCGCCACCAGGGAAGCCCCTCAGTATTTTTTTAAGGCAGCTTAATCAAGAGAAAGAATTGTTTTTAAATTTGGGGGGAAAAAATAAAATACAGAAAAAGTTTAAAAGTACAGCTAACTATAAAATAATCTGTGTACTTATCACTCGGAATTACTGAATATTAACACTTCTGTTTTACTTATATTTAAAATAATGAAGGACATAAAACGTTTCTGGTATAATGGAAGTACCTTTTATACCCTTCCCAATTCAATTCCCCTCCTGCATTCCTTAGAGGCAACGAGCGTCCGGTAGTTAGTTCTGTCCATGTTTTACATTTTTACTGTATGTATCCATAAATAATACTAGTTAGCATCGCTTTGGGTATTTTTTAAAAATTCCTATAAGTGGTCTCATTGTTTCTCTCCTGTATTTCATGTTTTTGTGATTTATCCATATTGATATGACATATTCATCCTAATTTCTTATTTATTTATTTATTTTTGGCTGTGTTGGGTCTTCGTTGCTGCATGCGGGCTTTCTCTAGTTGCGGAGAGGCTACTCTTCATTGCGGTGTGTGGGCTTCTCATTGCAGTGGCTTCTCTTGTTGTGCCTCTAGGCGTGTGGGCTCAGTAGTTGTGGCCGCGGGCTCTAGAGTGCAGGCTCATTAATTGTGGTGCATGGGCTTAGTTGCTCCGCAGTATGTGGGATCTTCCTGGACCAGGGCTCAAACCTGTGTCCCCTGCGTTGGCAGGTGGATTCTTAACCACTGCACCACCAGGGAGGTCCTGTGTGCAAGTTTCTATGTGGACATAACTTTTCAACTCATTTGGGTAAATACTAAAGAGTGTGATTACTGGATCATATGGTAAGAGTATGTTTAATTCTGCAAGAAACTACCAAATTGTCTTTCAAAGTGGCTGTACCATTTGGCATTTCTTCCACCTAGGAATGAGAGTTCATGTTGTTCCACATCCTTGACAGTATTTGGTGTTGTCAGTGTTTTGGGTTTTGGGCATTAAAACAGGTATATAGTGGTATCTCATTGTTATTTGAATTTGCGATTCTCTATTGAAATATGTCGAATATATTTTCATATACTTATTTGCCATCTGTATATTTCTTTGGTGAGGTATCTGTTAAGGTCTTTTGTCCATCTTTTAATTGGTTGGTTGTTGCTTTTCTTTTTTTGTTGGTTGTGTTCTTATTGTTGAGTTTTAAGAGTTCTTCGTATACTTTGGATAACAGTTCTTTATCAGATGTTTCTTTTGTAAGTATATGGGATTTAAGGCCATGAGACTGGATGAGCTTTCTAGGGCTGCACTGTCCAAAAAAGTAGCCACTAGCCACAAGTAGCTATTTACATAAAATTAATTCAGTTCCTTAGTCACCCTAGGCACATTTCCAGCGCTCAGTGGCTAGTGGCTACTGTATTGGAGAATGGAGACATAGAAAATTTCCACTGAGAAGGTTCCATTGGACAGTGCTGATTTAGGGAGTCAATATAGATAAAAAGGAGGATTGAGCCCTGGTGCCTTCCAGTGTCTAGATGTTAGATGAAGAGGAACCAGCAGAAGAAACTGGGAAGGAGTGACCGCTGAGGCAGGAGGAAGTCCATGGAGGTGTCTAGAGCAGCGGTCCCCAACCTTTTTGGCACCAGGGACCGGTTTCGTGGCAGACAATTTTTCCACAGATCCGGGTCGGGGAGGGGGCAATGGTTCAGGTGGTAATGGGAGCAATGGGGAGCGGCAGAAAAAGCTTCACTCACCAGTCTGCCACTCACCTCCTGCTGTGCAGCCCGGTTCCTAACAGGCTTCGGATGGTAACGGGGCGGGGGAGGGGTGGGGGGACATAACCCCTGCTCTAGAGGACAAGTGGAAAAGGTGTTTCAAGAAGCAGGGAGTAGGGCTTCCCTGGTGGCGCAGTGGTTGAGAGTCCGCCTGCTGATGCAGGGGACATGGGTTTGTGCCCCGGTCTGGGAAGATCCCACATGCCATGGAGTGGCTGGCCCCGTGAGCCATGGCCGCTGAGCCTGCGCGTCCGGAGCCTGTGCTCCACAACGGGACAGGCCACAGCAGTGAGAGGCCCGCAAACCGCAAATTAAAAAAAAAAAAAAAAATAGAAGCAGGGAGTAATCACTTCAATCTTCTGATGCTGGTAGGTCACATAAAATGAGGATTGAGTGACTCTTGACTTGGTTACATCAAGGGTGTAGATGACCTTGACAAGAATTGTTTTCTTTTTTTTTTTTTTTTATTTTGCGGTTTGCGGGCCTCTCACTGCTGTGGCCTGTCCCGTTGTGGAGCACAGGCTCCGGACGCGCAGGCGCAGGGGCCATGGCTCACAGGGCCAGCCGCTCTGCGGCATGTGGGATCCTCCCGGACCGGGGGACGAACCCGTGTCCCCTGCGTCGGCAGGCGGACTCTCAACCACTGCGCCACCAGGGAAGCCCGACAAGAATTGTTTTAATGGAGCAGTGGGGACAAAAACCCTGATTGGCATGGGTTCAAGGAAAACAGGAGAGAAGGAACTGTGGTGTGATGCAAAGTGGGAGGAATTGGCCATTGATAGGAGCAGATAGTTCATTTATTATAAGGGGAAGAGGGAAACTGGGTATATAGGTAGAGATGAAGGTTTACTTGTAGAGTTGGTGATGGGAGCATGTGCTTTTTGTATTTTTAAATTGAGGTATAATTTACAAACAGTAAAATTCACTCTTTTCAGCATACAATTCCATGAAGTTTGCCAAACTCATACAGTCATTCATGCATGCACCACCATAATCAAAATGTAGCATTTTTATCACCCCACAAAGTTGACTTGTGTTCATTTGTAGTCAACCTCTCCTGCAGCCTCCAGCCCTTGTCACCTACTGATCCGTCCTCTGTCCATATAGTTTTGCCTTTTCCAGAATGTCATATAAATGGAGTCATGCAATATGTAGCCTTTTAAGTTTGGCTTCTTTCACTTACAGTGCATTTGAGATTCATCCATATTTTTGTATGAATCAGTAGTTCCTTTTATTGCTGAGTAGAATTAAATCATATGGATGTATAGTTTATTTACCTGTTTGAAGAAATGAATTGTTTCCAGTTTTTGGTGACTATGAATGAACATGAATACAGGTTTTGTGAGAACGTAAGTTTTCATTTTTCTTGGATAAATATCAAGATTGCTGGGTCATATGTTAAGTGTGTGTTTGACTTGATGAGAAACTGCTGAACTGTTTTCCAGTGTGGCTGTTCCATTTTGCATATCCACCAGCAAAGTATGAGAGTCCCAGTTACTCTGTATCTTTGCCAGCCCTTAGGAATTCTTTTCTTTCCCTCTTTTTTAGTTTTTATTTTTAAAATTGAAATATAATTTACATACCATTCTCTCTTTTAAAGCATACAAATCAGTGGTTTTTAGTATATTCACATAGTTGTACAACCATCACCGCTCTCTGATTCCAGAACATTTTCATCACCCCCAAAAGAAACCTCATATCTATTAGCAGTCACTTCCCTTAGTTCTCTCTAGCCCGAGGCAACCACTAATATACTTTCTGTCTCTGTAGATTTGCCTATTGTGGGCGTTTCATAGAAACCAAATCAAATAATACATGTTCCTTTGTGACTGGCTTCTTTCACTTAACATGGTATTTTCAACATTCATTTGTGTTATAGCATATATCAACATTCTTTCTCATGGATGAATAATATTCCATATATGGATATACCATATTTTGTTTATCCATTCATCAGTTGATAAATATTTGTATCATTTTCACTTTTTGGCTATTGTGAATAATGCTTTTATGAGCATTTGTGTATGAGTTTTAGTGTGGACCTATGTTTTCATATCTCTTGGATATCTACCTAAGAGTGAAATTGATGGGTCATATGGTAATTAGCCTGTTTAAGCTTATGAGGAACTGCAAACTGTTTTCCACAGCAGCTGTACCATTTTACATTCCCACCAGCAGTGGGAATTCTTTTTTGATTGTTTTTATTTTTTAACTGAAATAAGTAAAATTTTCAAGATCTTGGTCTTGGGTTTGAGGAAAGAAGATAAGGTATGCAGTACCATTTAGGAGAGTGAAGAGGGTTAGGATGTGAGAAATGTGGTAGGATTGCTGGTGCCCTCAAGTGCTACTAAGGTCCACTGGAAGTTGGTGGTCATGAAGTTTTTCTGATAAGCTTCAGTAAGCTTTTTACCTTAGAATAGTTTTAGATTTACAGAAAAATTCCAAAGAAAATAAAGAGAGTTCCCATCTGTATGTACACCCAGTATTTTTCTTTTTCTTTCTTTTTTCTTCCTTCCTTCCTTCCTTCCTTTCCTTCTCTCTTCTCTCTTCTCTCTCTCTCTCTCTCTCTCTCTCTCTCTCTCTCTCTCTCTCTCTCTCTCTCTCTCTCTCTCTCGTCCCCCTCCCTCCC
>NW_006772681.1:2988439-3009963 GCF_000442215.2 Lipotes vexillifer | reverse complement strand
GCAGTGGCTTCTCTTGTTGCGGAGCACGGGCTCTAGGCGTGTGGGCTTCAGTAGTTGTGGCACCCGGGCTCAGTAGCTGTGGCTCGCAGGCTCTAGAGCACAGGCTTAGTAGTTGTGGCACACGGGCTTAGTTGCTCCGTGGCATGTGGGATTTTCCCAGACCAGGGCTTGAACCCACGTCCCCTGCATTGGCAGGCGGATTCTTAACCACTGTGCCACTGGGGAAGTCCTGTATTAGTTTTTAGATTTTCCTTGTTTTTGATGATTTTATTTATATCAGTATGGACTCAGACATTTATTTTAGACTTTGGGTATAATCCAGTACTACTTTATTTATTTTGTTGCTCCTGTTTTTATATTGGGAGCTCTTTCATTTGGCTCTTTTGTCCTTTTGACGTACTCCCATCATAATTTTGTATTTAACGCTTCCTTATTTCTGGCACTACAAAATATCCCAGGCTCATCTTGTGTATATTTCCTGCCCTAGTCTGAGAATCAGCTGTTTCTCCAAAGAGCCTTGGTTTCTTTTATTGGAAAATGGTATTAGATGCTGAGATCTGGGCTCTAGGTATGTCCCTTGCTGCTGAAGGGTCACTGCTTCTAGGTTCTGGATGATGATGATTTTGAGTAAAAGATAAAAACAGACAAGTTATACAGAACCCAACAGGCAAAACCTTTAGAGGCCCCTTGGAGCCTCCTTGGCTCCTCTATTCCACTCCATCACCTAGGACATCAGCTCATCCTGTCAGATCCACCTGCAGGGTCTATCCTGACCCCGACACTGGCTGCCACCTTCCCCCTCCTACTGTGGTCCAGGCTCCCATTGTGGATCTTGTGAAGCCCGGCAGTGGCTGTCTAACTGGTCTCCTGCGTCCTTCTGGACTCCTCCTCCTCAGGCTCTTTTCCACTCAGCAGCCAGTGGTAGGTCCTGGAATTTTAAAAAACTTTTTTGATAATGATTTTTATGGCAGTTTACAGTTGTAAGACATTGAATTAAGAAGAGAGAAAAGATGCTACTACTTTAAAATGTTTATTTTTTATTTTTAAAAATATTTTTCTTTAGGCTGTGCCGGGTCTTAGTTGTGTCACGTGAGATCTTAGTTTCGGCATGCATGCGGAATCTAGTTCCCCGACCAGGGATCGAACCCAGGCCCCCCGCATTGTGAGCCTGGAGTCTTACCCACTGGGCCACCAGGGAAGTCCCAAAAATGTTTGCTTTTATTTTTTTATTTTTTATATTTTTTTATTTGCGGTACACGGGCCTCTCGCCGTTGTGGCCTCTCCCGTTGCAGAGCACAGGCTCCGGACGCGCAGGCTCAGTGGCCATGGCTCATGGGCCCAGCCGCTCCGCGGCATGTGGGATCTTCCCGGACCGGGGCACTAACCCATGTCCCCTGCATCGTCAGGTGGACTCTCAACCACTGCGCCACCAGGGAAGCCCCCCAAAATGTTTATTTTTAAAGAACTTTTGTAGAGCTATAATTTATTTTAGAGTACACATATTTTATGTGTGTAGCTTGATGAACTTTTATACATGGATATACCTGTGTAATCACCCAGATTAAGAAATAGACATTCTGGGCACCTCAGAAGACCGTTTTTCCCATACCCAGTCACACAGCCCCCCTCACCCCCAGGGGAACCACTATTTGTGGCCATGCATTTAAAATGAGACCCATCAGGGACTTCTCTGGTGATCCAGCGGTTAAGACTCTGTGCTTCCAATGCAGGGGGCTTGGGTTCCATCCCTGGTTGGGGAACTAAGATGCCACATGCCGCACGGGGCTGCCAAAAAAAAAGGAAAATAAAGTGAGACCCATCACCGTGTGTGTATTCTCCAGCATAATCAGCTGCCTGGGTGCAGGAGTGGAGAATGTGGATATTCTGATTTGCCTACAGTTGGGGTTTGTCCAGGCAGGTATGATGGAGTGCAAGAGGGGCCAGGGAGTTGAGGGTATATGCAAGGAAGTGAGATTAAAGGATGAGATTTCCAGGATGAGACTGAAGCGTGAGAGCAGGCAGAAGGGGCAGCGTGAGCAAAAAGAGTTCAAAGAATATGTTGTGTTCTCAGAGTCTGGAGAGGGGACAGATCAGGAGTGGTGGGAGACTGGGCTAGAAAGGAAGATTTTAAGCAGGAGAGAGACATGGTCAGATCCCTTGTAGGAACAGAAAAGTGGTGGTGTTTATTCAGTCACCAAACGTTTATTGAGTGTCTCTGTATCTGGTCCTTTGCCAGTACTGGTAGAGGGGTATAGGAGTTAACCTGGATGTACTGACTATTCAATTGTGAGAAATGATCAGCTTAGAGAGGAGAGATGAATTCAAGACATTTCCTGAGTTAGAAGTGCCCGATGTTGATTAATGGAAGTGGTGAAGGGGTAGGAAAAGAGTTAAGGCATCCAAAACAGCACAGTTTTTCTGCAGCTTAATAGTCAGCCCTTTGTTTTACACTAAACACAATTTCTATCTCCATCCCCTCTCCACAAAGGCTGGAGATGGCTTAGAATGTTACTTTTGTGCATAGAAGTCGTTTGCTTTCTGGTGTGTGCCCTGAGCCAGGAATAGAGAGGTACACTCTGATTCTTGAAGTAAATGATTGCTGTATGTTTGCAGAAAGGCTCTTTATATAGGGAAGAATCTTGAAGCAGCCTGAATGCCCAACCCTTGGGGGAAAGTTTAGGCAAATTATGGGCTACCACCAGGTAGACCATTAGGTAGCTAACACAAAAGATACCTCTGTGGACCTGTGTTAGTACAAGCATGTTTGCATGTGAAGTCAGATTAAGAGCAGAAGGCTCTTCATTGGGTTTAGTGAGAAGATTTGGATACTGATCTTGGTTAAACCTCTTCCTAGTCACTCTCTTTGAGTCTCCATTTCCAGAAATGTAAAATGGGTGCAGTGATAATAATAGTTCCTTAAGCCCTCATGTGATGGTGGTAAAGATCCTGTGAAATACCTTATGCAAAGGCAGTTTATAACCCCTAGAGTAAACTACACACATTGGTTATTAGTAGCCGTGTGAGTGAATGCTGACCGGTTGGAGTAGGAAATCAGAGGGAAATTGTTGTCCTTTCTGTTCCTCTTTTTCCCCCTGTAACATTTTTTCAGTTTGTATTTTTGGTGTGTATGTGGGGGGACCAAACAGATTTCTGCCAGCACTGTCTAGCTGTTCTAATTTAAGCATGTGCAGCGTGTGCGGTGTTGGGCAGCTTAATTTTGCACGGAAGCAGCCAAGACTCTGAGCAGCAAGCCTTCCTGGGACTTGAGGTCATATATTGTGGACAAGCCAATGTTGTATTTCTGTGTCAGACCTGGACTATTCTTTGTCTTTCTGGACATGCAGATGGAGTTATTCCATTTTATTTGGTGTGGGTTTCACTGTCCCACAGCCCTCTCCTTTCCTTGGTGGAGCCCTAGGGGAGACTGGCTTATCTGGTAGTGTAGAGTAGTGTGTCTCAAACTCAAAAAAACATAGGGACTGGTGCCTCCAACCTATGTACTATCTGTGGATCCCACTTTTAGTAGCATTGGGGCAAAATGCTACTATGTTAGTTATTTATTGCTGTGTAACAAATTTTCTCAAAATCTAGTGGCCTAAAACAACACCAAATGTTATCCTTTCAGTGTGTGGATCAGGAATTCAGGAGCAGCCTAATGGAGGGTTCTAGGTCGAAGTCTTATGTTTGTCTTAAGCTGGTGCTAGTTGCTGGTGGGAAACTTCTGGTTGCACGTAGACCTCTCCATAGGTCATCTAAAATGTTCTCGTGACACCACACCTGGCTTCCCCCAAAATGGGGAACCCAAGAAGCAGCAGTGCTTTGTGTGTGTGTATGTGTGTTAAAATATACATAACATAAGGTTTACCATTTTAACCATTTTAAGTGTATAGTTCAGTGACATTAATTGCATTCATATTGTTGTATAACCATCACCATCACCCATCTCCAGAACTAGGTATGTATGTATGTATGTATGTATGTATGTATGTATTTAAAGTGTAGTTGATGTACAGTATTATATAAGTTAAAAGTATACAATATAGTGATTCACAATTTTTAAAGGTTATGGTCCATTTGTAGTTATTATAAAATATTGGCTATATTCCCTATGTTGTCAGAACTTTTTCATCTTCCTAAATGGAAACTGTACATATTAAACAGTAACTCCTCATTCTCTTCCCCACCAGCCCCTAGCAACCACCATCCTACTTTTTGTTTCTATGAATTTGACTACTCTAAATCATGCAGTATTTGTCCTTTTGTGATTATTTCATTAGTATAATGTTTTCAAGGTTCATCTATGTTGTAGGGTATATATAAGAATTTTATACTTTTTTAAGGCTGAATAATATTCCATTGTGTGAACATATCACATTTTGTTTATCCATTCATCTGTTGATGGACACTTGGATTGCTTCCACTTTTTGGCTGTTATGGATAATGCTGCTATGAACATTGATATACAGATAACTGTTTGAGTCCCTGCTTTTGATTCTTTTGGGTGTTTGCCCAGAAGTGTAGAATTGCAGCACTTTTTATGACCCAGACTTGAAGTCCTCCACCATCACTTCTGCCACATTCTATTTGTTAGAAATGAGGCCACATTCAAGGGGAGGATAGTTAGTCTCCACTTTTGGAGGGAAGAAGTGTCAAATTTGCAGATGTCTTTTAAAACCACTACAGCTACCTTTTGAGAGTGATCATATAATGCTAGGTTAATAGCAAACACACACTGAAATTCTTTAGTAGTACTTGATTATATGGTGGTCATCTTGATCAGTGCATCTCAACCTTTTTCATGCTGTTGCTCACCTGTAATCCATTTGTGGCATCTCAGCTGGGAAGCTCTAATAAAGATGGTTTGGATTATGGAAAAGCACAATAAAATATTCCTTAAGGAGACCTTGTGGACCACCAGCTCTGTGTTCACTAACACCCAGTGGTCCGTGGAATCCATAAGGTTCCTGCATAGTTCTCTACACAGAGTTGCTGTTTCTTTTCTCACCTTCAGTTTCCTGTACTTCCTTAATCTTCCTTTGTGCTTCTCTTCCTCTGTACCTATGCTGATTTACTTATATTACACCCTCTCCCAGAAACACTCTTCAGTCTCATTGCCTCCTTCATCACCTGGAAAATGCCTATTCATCTTTCAGGATTGAGTCAAGTGTCTCCTTTTCACTAGTTGACTTGGCCCTCCTTCCTCAGCCTCCTTCCTCTCCCCCTCTGCCTTAGAACTAGCCTTTTGCTCCTTGGTATCCTATTCTACCTTAAGTAGTCGTCTGTAGTTGCACCTGTGATGCTTTATTACAATTATTTGTGTGTATAGTTATACATTTATTCTTCCTGAGGATACTGCAGTAAGAGATAGATGTCTTTAGGGGTGTCTGTAATATCCTGGGGAAGCAGGCCATGTAAACATAAACAGGTAAACAGAGGAACAAATGAAATAATTACAGATTGGGTCAAATGTTATTTATGAAGGAAGCAAGCAGGAAACTGACACAGATTGGAAGGAGAAGGGGGCTACTTGAGATAGTCAGGGATTCTGAGGCTGCAGGAGGGTAAGGCTGTTTCCTGGGAAGAGTGGACAGGGGAAAGTGATTCAGGTGAAGTGAACAGACCCGGTATGGGAAGGTAGTATATGTCTGAGGAAATGAAAAGCCCTGTGTGCCTTGTAACATTGTCTTCCTGCCTCTGTCAGCTGTTGTGATCACATGACTTTATAGATTTTGCTCTGTATTTCTAAACCCTGGTACACTTCCTGGCCCAGAGTGGGTACTCAGAAAATGTCAGGGGAATTGATGAATTTCTCTTTTCTCTAATTTTTGTCATTCTTCTTGTGTCTTTACCTTTGATTGGCTACACTGCCCTTCTGTGGCTTCTTGGTTTAGTGACCAGTTATACCACTTGCTTAAGATAAGGTCACCATAGTAACCTAATTTACTATGAAGTTTAGCTTATCCGACCTTTCCAAGTTGAATTTTATTTTATTTATTTATTTTTTGGCTGTGCCGCATGTCTTGCGGGATCTTAGTTTCCCAACCAGGGATTGAACCCAGGACATGGCAGTGAAAGCACCAAATCCTAACCACTAGACCACCAGGGAACTCCCCCAGGTTGGATTTTATTTTTATTTATTTATTTTAATTTTTTTTCTGCAAGTTTTTTAGTTTTCTTTTTTTTTTTTAATTAATTAATTTTATTTATTTATTTTTGGTTGCATTGGGTCTTCGTTGCTGTGCCCGGGCTTTCTCTAGTTGCAGCGAGCGGGGGCTACTCTTCGTTGTGGTGCACCGGCTTCTCATTGCGGTGGCTTCTCTTTTTTTTTTTTTAATTTTATTTATTTATTTATTTATTTATGGCTGTGTTGGGTCTTCGTTTCTGTGCGAGGGCTTTCTATAGTTGCGTCAACTGGGGGCCACTCCTCATCGCGGTGCGCGGGCCTCGCACTATCGTGGCCTCTCTTGCTGCGGAGCACAGGCTCCAGATGCACAGGCTCAGTAATTGTGGCTCACGGGGCTAGTTGCTCCGTGGCATGTGGGATCCTCCCAGACCAGGACTGGAACCCGTGTCCCCTGCATTGGCAGGCAGATTCTCAACCACTGCGCCACCAGGGAAGCCCGTGGTGGCTTCTCTTGTTGTGGAGCACGGGCTCTAAAGCATAGGCTTAGTTGTGGCACACGGGCTTAGTTGCTCTGCGGCATGTGGGACCTTCCTGGACCAGGGCTTGAACCCGTGTTCCCTGCATTGGCAGTTGGATTCTTAACCACTGTGTCACCAGGGAAGTCCTCCTACCATTGTTTCTTGTTTTTTTGTTTTTTTTTTGTGGTATGCAGGCCTCTCACTGTTGTGGCCTCTCCCATTGTGGAGCACAGGCTCCGAACGCGCCGGCTCAGCGGCCATGGCTCACGGGCCCAGCCGCTCCGCGGCATGTGGGATCTTCCCGGACCGGGGCACGAACCCGTGTCCCCTGCATCGGCAGACGGACTTTTAACCACTGAGCCACCAGGGAAGCCCCGTTGTTTCTTTATTTAATATTTAACCAAAAGCAAATATACTGTATATTCTTATTTTCCTCTTTTGTAACACAGAAGGTATAAGATATGCGTGATTTTATAGCTTGACTTTTTAAAATTTGGAAATCTTTGTCAATTCATAGTTTGTTCTCATTTTTTTTTACAGCTGCATAATATTCTGTTTTGTGGATGTGCCAAGCAGCATATAAATCCAAGAACCATGAAGCTACTGGTTGATATCAGCCCATTAAATATTTTTCAAAACTTTTCATTTAAAAGTATTTATTTTTGCTTACACAGGTATTTTGTGACTAAATCCTTGTAAAAATTAAAACCACAAGCTAAAGTCTCTTGGCTATTCCCAATCCCTCTCTCCTCCCCAGAGCTAAGTTTTGTTTCAGTTTGGTTTTTAATGTCTGCTGCTTTCTGGGTAGTATTTCCATTAGAAATGTGACTCCTAGCTGCAATGTTAGTTTGGAAACTAGAGTCTCATCAGTAGCTGTTAGTTACATGTTGAAGCTGGAAATTCTCTCTCCCCTTTTCTGTCTATACATCTATACAGATTCCATTCACATCTCTTTTTTTTTTTTTTTTTTTTTTTTTTTTTTTGCGGTACGCAGGCCTCTCACTGTTGTGGCCTCTCCCGTTGGGGAGCACAGGCTCCAGATGCGCAGGCTCAGCGGCCATGGCTCACGGGCCCAGCCGCTGCGCGGCATGTGGGATCTTCCCGGACTGGGGCACGAACCCGTTTCCCGTGTATTGGCAGGCGGACTCTCAACCACTGTGCCACCAGGGAAGCCCCACATCTCCTCTTTTGTTAACCTTGCTGCATCTTCTCCAGCTTCCTTTATGGTTGTTCCAGTATTTGGGTTGAACCAGATAAAATTACTTTTTTTTTTTTTTTTTTTGCGGTACATGGACCTCTCACTGTTGTGACCTCTCCCGTTGCGGAGCGCAGGCTCAGCGGCCATGGCTCACGGGCCCAGCTGCTCTGCGGCATGTGGGATCTTCCCAGACTGGGGCACAAACCCGTGTCCCCTGCATTGGCAGGTGGATTCTCAACCACTCTGCCACCAGGGAAGCCCAAAATTACTCTTTTTGTCAGTAAAAAGCAATTGATTATAAGCTGTTTCACGTGGTTACACCATGTAGGTTTTTTTTTAATGTAGTTTTGTTTTTTTTCTTAATTTTATTGTAGTATAGTTGATTTACAATGTTGTGTTGGTTTCAGGTGTACAGCAAAGTGATTCAGTTTTTCATATCATATATTCATTCTTTTTTGGATTCTTTTCTCATACAGGTTATCACAGAGTATTGAGGAGAGTTCCCTGTGCTATGCAGTAGGTCCTTGTTGGTTCTAGTAGTTTTTTTTTTAATAAAAATTTTTTATACAGTTTTTAAAGGTTATTTTCCATTTATAGTTATTACAGAATATTGGCTATATTCACTGTGTTGTACAGTACATCCTTGAGCCTATCTTACACCCAGTAGTTTATGCCTCCCACTCTCCCATCCCTGTATTTCCCCTCCCCCTACCCATACCACTAGTTTGTTCTCTGTATTTGTGAGTCTGCTTCTTTTTTATTATATTCACTACTTTGTTGTATTTTTTAGATTCCACATGTAAGTGATATCATGCAATATTTTTGTCTCTGTCTGACTTATTTCACTTAGCATAATGCCCTCCAAGTCCATCCATGTTGCTGCAGATGGCAAAATTTCATTCCTTTTTTCTTTTTTTTAATAAATTTATTTATTTATTTTTGGCTGTGTTGGGTCTTCATTGCTGCATGCAGGCTTTCTCTAGTTGCGGTGAGCAGGGACTACTCTTCGTTGCGGTGCATGGGCTTCTTGTTGCAGTGGCTTCTCTTGTTGTAGAGCACGGGCTCTAGGCATCCAGGGTTCAGTAGTTGTGGCACACAGGCTCAGTGTTAGTGGCACGCAGGCTCTAGAGTGCATGCTCAGTAGTTGTGGCGCACAAGCTTAGCTGCTCCACAGCATGTGGGATCTTCCCAGACCAGGGCTTGAACTCATGTCCCCTGCATTGGCAGGTGGATCCTTAACCACTGCGCCACCAGGGAAGTCCCTCGTTCCTTTTTTATGGTGAGTAGTAGTCCATTGTGTGTGTATATATATATATATATATATATATATATATATATATACCATATATTCTTTATCCATACATCTGTTTTTTTTTTTATTTTTTAAAAAATATTTATATATTTAGGTTGCACCAGGTCTTAGTTGCAGCAGGCGGACTCCTTAGTTGTGGCATGTGAACTCTTAGTTGCGGCATGCATATGGGGTCTAGTTCCCGGACCAGGGATCGAACCCGGGCCCCTTGCATTGGGAGCGTGGAGTCTTGCCCACTGTACCACCAGGGAAGTCCCTCATCTGTTTTTTTAAAAATAAATATTTTATTTATTTATTCTTTTTTTTGACTGCGCTGTGCGGCTTGTTGGATCTTAGTTCCCACACCAGGGATTGAACCTGGGGCACGACATTGAAAGCACTGAGTCTTAACCACTGGACCACCAGGGAACTCCCTCCATTCCTCTGTTGATGAACACTTAGCTTGCTTTCATACCTTGGCAATTGTAAATAATGCTGCTGTGAACATTGGGGTACATGTATCTTTTTGAATTAGTGTTTTTGTTTTTGTTTTTGGATATATACGCAGTAGTGGAATTGCTGGGTCATGTGGTAGTTCCATTTTTAGTATTTTAGGTTTTGAGAAACCTCCATACTGTTTTCCACCAATTTACATTCCCATCAGTAGTGTACAAGGGTTCTCTTTTCTCTGCATCCTCACCAACATTTGTTATTTGTGTTCTTTTTGATGATAGCCATTCTGACAGGTGTGAGGTGATAGCTCATTGTTATTTTGATTTGCATTTACTTGATGATTAGCCATGCTGAGCATCTTTTCGTGTGCCTGTTGCCCATCTGCATTTCCTCTTCGGGAGAATGTCTATCCACAGAGTAGTTTTTTTTTTTTTTTCCCACAGAGTAGTTTTTTTTTTTTTTTCCCACAGAGTAGTTTTAAAACTTAGTTGGAAAAACAAACAGACAAACAAAAACTTAGTTGGTGTCTGGTTCTTCTCAAGGGCAGAGGCCAGAACCACATACATTTTATAATTTCTTCCAAGACCTGGAATTGACTGGCCAGATCAAAGTCACTTAATAATGTTCTGTTGGCTGATGAATCTGAGCTGTCCCCAAGGCAGCTGTGCAGTTGTGAGGCACCAGGCCTTACTGGGTTGATCTCTTAAGATCAACTGCTTGTCTTCTTCTGTGAAATGGCAGTTGGGTTTCCCCATCCACAATGAGTGACTTGTATCCTTGTCACACTTTAGAGAAGTAGGGAGAACAACCTTCTTAGGAAAACTTACTGACCCCTTGGTTATTCTTGATCCTCCTGGAGAGATTTGTGTAGTCTGCAGACAGTGGGATGCCTGTGCCCTGTGAAGTTTTTGAACAAGGGAGTAGCTTTTAGCTAGCTAAGGGCCCAGAGGTCCTTCATACTCTGAGTGTGTGCAGTGGAGTTGCTAGCCTAGGATTTTGCAGTTATTTCTGTGGGTCCAGACTTACCAGACTTTTAGAAGGCACTGACCAAGTGCAAATTCAAAAGAATTTGGGGTTGTACTGAGGTGCCAACTTTTTATTTTGCCAAATAAGGATATTTAAAATAAATATCTAATTATATTTTTTATATTTAATACATGTTCATGGTACAACATTCAAAACAAACAAAAGGATATATATTGAATAAAATAAGTCTCATACTTCCTCTCCAGTTCCTTAACTATCCAGTTCCCCTCCCAAGAGGCAAACCGGGTTGCTTGATCATCCTTCCAGAGATAGCCCACGCATTTAAAAACAGGTACGAATGTATTGGCTCTCTCCCCTCCCCCAAATGAATGGTAGTGCATTCAATACCGTTTCAATCTTGAGTTGTTCCCCGCCCCCCGCACTTTTCTTAGAGATCTTTAAAAATCAGTACATAGAGAGCTGCCTTATTCTTTTTAATGGCTGCATAATGTTAGTAAGGATTAAAAACAATTACCATTGTTTTAATTTCAAAAGTATATTTAAGCACCAAAAAATTAGAAAGAATGTGATCTTAGTAGGAAAGTTCTATAAATTAAATAAATTTAGTTCTGTGAAAAATTAATTCTGCACGTTTTTCCAAAGACCTGTTTGAAAACTATAGCTAGAGATAGTAAACCACTAAAGAAAGGGCTTTGAATAGGAGTGAGTTAGGGAGGCTTACTAGTCTCTGGTAGGCTGACTGAATGAGAGGGCAAGAGGAATGCAGTTGAGATATCCGTATCCTTCTCCTCATTTTATAGGGAGGAATAGACTTAGGGAAGCCTCCTTTATGTCCTACCATTGTACTACTCAGTTCACGATATCGTACAGTTAGCTAGTCTGTTGTCAAGATAGCTTATATTTAGTCAAGATAGCTTATATTTATGGCAGTTGTGTGTAAGTTGGATTGGAGTAGGGGGACTAGTTTCAGGGCTGTTTATTCCTTTTGTTAATATCTTTTGAGCAATTAATGTATGCATAATACCATTAGGAATTTTGAAAAGCATACCCTGTCAGTCCTGTGTGAGAAACACCCACATGAAGTGATTGGGGCCTGAACTTGGAGAGTGACTGAAATTGGAATGGGCAGCTGAAGTCTGAGAGCTTTGGGTTTGAAGAACTGACAAGACACTTGACCTTTGGGAAGAATAGGGAGAATAGAATTCATTTGCTGAATGTTTATTGAATGCCCAGTATCTGCAACCTTCTGTGGTTAGTTAACTCCAAGCGTACTGCCTTAGCAGATACTAGTCTAGGGTTGAAGAGGACACAGTGTACAGATGACACAAGAAAGCAGGCCTTTTCATTTAGGTAGCACATATTTATTAGGACAGTAGGGTACTAAGTGTTAGATGTAAGAAGAAGGAAATGGTGCATGTCCAAGTTGTAGGGAGACAATAACGAATAGGTAGAGTATAAACTTTCTCAATCTAGAATAGCATTCTGATTAATACAAGTGTATTTAAGAGAACAATTGCATATTTATTTTTCTTTATTTTTAACCATTTATTTATTTTTGGAATGAGCAATACATTTATATGGTTGAAAAATGAAAAAGTATTAAAAGGTATACTGCAAAAGGTCTCCATCCCACTTTTGCCCCTCCCTGCCGCTATACCCAGTTCCCCTCTTGTATCAGTCAAGTTTAATGCTGGAAACAGAAACCATTCAGTGTACTTGAACCACAAAAGGATTTAACACAAGAAATCGGCTACTTACAAGATTGTTGGAAGAGTTGGAGGAGTGGGACCCAAGGGGGCTGCCCTTAGAGTATAAATTTGAAGGACCCACCACTGGAGCTGTGATCTGGAGGTCAGGAATTCACTACTGCTACTGCCACCCCCACCATTGCTGCTTGACACTCAAGAAGCCAGTGACTAGACATTAGACCCTTACCATCGTAGACCAGCATGTCAGTAGCACCTGGGAGCTTGTTTAAAGCTCTTAGACCTTAGCTCCATCGACTGAATCAGAATCTGCATTTTAACAAGATCCTCTGATGATTTGCATTGCATGGAAGTTTGAGAGGTCCTGCACTGGAGCACTGCATCTGGCCGCTACAGTTGCTTCCAAATCCACAGGTCTCCATGACCTTGATTGCCAGTTGTAAGGGAGTGAAGGAAATGTAGTTGTTGGTTTTCCCAACTCTCAATCTAGAAGAGTGGATTGGAGATTGAAAGAACCCATCTAGTGAACTGACCATACCTCCACAAGTAACCAGTGTTAGTTTCTTATGTATTCTTCTAGATGTTTTATGCATATTTAAGCATGTATGAATATATATATTCTTTTTCATCTTGTTAAAAAAATAAGCAGTAACTTACTTACCATACACAGTGTTCTGCACCTTGCTCTTTTCATTTAATAGTTCATCATGGGAGAGCTTTCCATATCATGACATAGAGCCATCTTCTTTTTAACAACTTCATAGTACTCCAATATATAGATAACAAAATTCTTAAAATTCTTAAAATTGAGACTAACACAATCTGGGTTGCATGGTCATTTGAATTTTTTAACACATGTAAAATATAGTCTAGTTGTTAAATGTTTGCTTCCTGCCTCATTTGTGCTTGGGTCTTGTGTATATGTCATCTTGTTTAACTTGCACTGCAGCACAGTGTGTTGGGTATCCTTCTTCCACTTTACATGAAGGAACTCAGGCTCTGAAAGGTTAATTTAATCACAGACTAAGGAATATCCTGGATGGGATTTGAACCCCAGGTCTGTTAGCCTTCATAATTTTCAATTTGACACAATGACACAGAACCTCTAAATGATAGGCTTTATTTAGTACTTTGAGACCTACTCCTTTGGGAAGAGGTTTGGAAGGGTATCATTTTGATTATTTTGGGTGGGTATTAAAGGCATTTAATTTTCTTTTTTTTTCCTGACTCAGGTATCCAGCTCACATAGAAGATATTGATTACGAAGAAGGAAAAGTACTCATCCATTTCAAGCGTTGGAACCATCGTTATGATGAATGGTTCTGCTGGGACAGTCCTTATTTACGCCCTTTAGAGAAAATACAGCTGAGGAAAGAGGGCTTACATGAAGAGGAAGGATCATCTGTGAGTAACAAATCTGGGTAATTCAGTAATGAGTGGGGTCAGCCGTTAGGTACTTTATGTTCCAGCCTTTGATGTTTAGTGTGAAAGTCTATAGCATCTGGGGACCATCCTTATTTAGGCTTGTAGTGCAACTCTGAGATCTCCATGGCCCTGGGTGGGGGGGGGGGGGGGGTTGTTGAAGAATCTCAGCTGTCATCTGTTTGTATGACGTGATGGATTTGACAGCTCATAAACTAACTTGGTTGAGACTGCATTGATGATGAATGGGGACTTTCTCTATTTTACACCACTGTGTCCCTTTAGATCATTTAGTAAGCTCATCTGCTGTCTGATCATTTATTAAGCAATCATTCCATGTGGAGCATTGTGCTAGCCTCATATTAAGGTCTTTTATAAGACCTTGAAGAATATTCATTCTTCAAAATGTAGCAATGCAAACTGTGTGCCGGGAAAACAGTATGAAATATTAATGGTGAATGAGTGCCTCCTTTGTCAAAAGACCCTTTAAAAGTGTGGATGGCATTAGGTGGCATGAATGCTGCTTCCCTTAAGATGAAGTAGACTCTCTCCTTCCAGCTTGTGTAGTTGGTATGTTCCCTGGTGGTCCTGGGCTCTTAGACTCACTTTCAGGGACAGGATAGGATTATCATTGGTGCTGTGCTATGGCTGTCCAAAACTCTTAAAATGGCAAAAATCTGTGTCTAGCCCTTTTGTTTTGGCTCCCAATGCTGAACAGCAGAAACATCTTCCTCCATCCCAGTAGCCATCTCCCCTTCCTGCCCTTGTCAATTTCAGCTTCTTTTATGAATTCTGTTACTATGTATGTCCTATGAAATTGGATTGGTAACAGGATCTTTTTTGTTTTTTAATATTTTTTAGGAATTTCAAATAAATGAGCAGGTCCTTGCTTGCTGGTCTGATTGTCGTTTTTACCCAGCCAAAGTCACTGCTGTTAACAAGGATGGTAAGGCATTTGAGTTGTAATTGTTTTTACTCTTGACTTAAGGGTGAGTTTGTAATTTTGGAGTTTGAGAGTATATTTTCAGTATGTATATATTGCCTAGGAATCCTCTCTCTTTAAGTTAATTACTCTGTCAGGAGTTAGGAAGAAATTATAAATGGAGAGAAAGGTAGGTTAAAGAGGGGGAGTTTGGTTCTTTGCCTTCTAAAACAGTCATGGTTCATCTGTCACTCTGCTGGGAAGTGTGTAGGTTCTTGCTGTCTAGGAGTTCCTAATATAATAGATGAAATAAGTCCCTAATATTCCTTTTAGTTATTTGTGAACAGCCTAGAAATTAAGCAAACAGCAAACTTTTCTTAAAAATGTGCTTTGTGGATGCAAGGTGATTGAGAGTGGTCTGTAGTATCAGAGTTACTAGTTGAAATTGGGGTACTGGGATTTAGAGCACTGAGCTGGAATGCCTTTGCCAGAGTTTAGAACATGTGAGGAGTCAGGACCGGGAACATGTCCCAAAGAGGCTCATTTTGCTAATACAAAGGCAAGAGAAGAGGAGGGTTATGAAGGTAATATGTGTGGTCAGCATCCTGACACACAGAGAACACACTGGGGGTTCAAGTGATACCTTTTTTCCTTTTTTTTAACATTTTCTGCCAAGATGTTTGTGGTATGTCCATGATTCCTGCAGTGAATGTTTAGGGCAAACAGACCTCTTAGTACCAGTGTTGGGGTGACTCTAAGGCCACACTGATTTTTCATTCAAGGAAGTTATTCAAGTATTTATTCAGCACTCTGCTGGACTTTGGGGTGACCAAGAAGTTTTGTCTGAGAATGGGTTGAAATGGTCAAAAATGAACATACATTTGCGTGTAGCAGAAATTTTAGTTCCTCTCTTGCTACATTCACGCCACCCCCAGTCCCGGCAGCTATTAGACCAGTGTGGGTTGACAGATGTAGGTTATCCTTAAACCACAGTTCTTTTACCACAGGCCTCCAAAGCAAGGTTGTATCTTCTAAGTTGTCTAAACAGTTACTGATCCTCCTGTTCATGGATTAAGTCTTTTTGGATAGTCCCTTGTTTCCCTAAGTTACTTTATAAGCCAGTGCTCAAAATAAAATCCTGTTACTATTTTTCATATGTATCACTTTAACCTAAAAATTTATTTTAAAGGAAAGCTTACATGTTATTAAACTGCTTTAAATCCTTTTAGTAAAAGACGTAGTTTATTATATCAAACACTCATTAAATACAATTTATAGATCCATTTTTATTAAAATGGTGACTGATCTCACTTAATATGGGGAAAATCAAGTCAAACATAGAAGAAAAAGCTACAAGGATATACTGTACAGCACAGGTAATATAGCCAATATATATTTTTAATAAATTTATTTTATTTATTTATTTTTGGCTGCATTGGGTCTTTGTTGTTGCACGCGGGCTTTCTCTAGTTGTGGCAAGTGGGGGCCACTCTTCGTTGCGATGCGCGGGCTTCTCATCATGGTGGCTTCTCCTGTTGCAGAGCACGGGCTCTAGGCGCGTGGACTTCAGTAGTTGTAGAATGTGCGCTCAGTAGTTGTGGCTCGTGGGCTGTAGAGCACAGGCTCAGCAGCTGTGGTGCACAGGCTTTGTTGCTCCGCGGCATGTGGGATCTTCCCGGACCAGGGCTCGAACCCGTGTCCCCTGCACTGGCAGGCAGATTCTTAACCACTGCACCACCAGGGAAGCCCTGGGTCTGAAATCTTTTGAACTGATCATTTAAGGACTAAAAGTCATTGACTGAATTATTGGCCGTAGTTAATTAAGGTTTTTAAATGTCTTTTAAACTTTGGCAACCAGAGCTTTGCAAGTTGTTTTAAAAAATCTTTTCAGTTTATTTCCTCCATGAGCTAAAATTATAGGAGGGAGAGTCTTGAGGTAATTTGTTCCTACAGTGGTCATTTGCTACCCTAATATATTAGTTCTGTAAGCTTCAAATTCTGTTCAGTGAATTTTAGTTAACTGGAGGACATTGAAAATGAGTGGATATTTTTGGGAGAACCTGTTTTCCCCAGAGTTCTTGAGTCTGAAGTCCTGTATTATGCTGCCATCCTTTCTGGTTCTTGAGATTAATTGGAAGAGGGAGGAGAAGGAGGGACATGGGGGAGGGGCAATCCTGAAAGTTAATGGAACCAGCTGTGTGGCATTAATGCTACCGTGGACAGCGAAGGAAAGCTAGCCTTTGTGGGTGCTCAGATCTGTGCCTGATTTTGAGATGAAATAATGACTCTTAGGTGCTGCCTTTGGGTTAGGTTTAATCCAGGGGAGCTGGCAGTTTCTAGCTCATGATTTATCCTAGTAACTCAGTTGCAGGATTGGGAGGGACAATGCTGGACTCTAATTTCACTCTTTCTCTGGTTAGCAGGGGCCACCACGGCTTAATGGTGCTGTGAGAAGAACCTCTGCAGGCAAGGTGGTGCCTTTATTTCCTGTAAAAGTTATTCTGTCTTTTTGGTGCTGCTAGGAGGAGACTGGGGATATAGTGAAGTCACTTTCTATAGCTTCATCTTAAGAAGGCTTTGTGTGATTTTTCTGCCATTCTTAACCTCCTTGATGGTTTTGCTGAGGCTGAGCATTGACTGAGCAGGCTGGTGGGTAGTGGCCCTAGCCAGAGTGGAGAGCACTGGCTGCTGGCATTGGGAATCTGGCATGACTGAATCACAACCAGATAGCAACTTTTATTTTTTTTAATTATTTTTTTGCAGCAATAAACTTGACATGTTTATTAATCAAACTATCACTTAAATTAAAAAAGTGCATAGAAAATAAACATGTCTTAAAACTCCTTTTTTTTTTACAACTATGTACACTTTTTACTTTTACATTCAATCTTTTGTTGACAGCTTTCAGCACTATTATTTTTTGCACTGTTAAAGTATTTTCCTTCATCCCTGTCACAGGGAGTTAACACTGATGTATTTCAGACACACTTTTTCTTTTTTTTCTCTCTTTTTCTCTACGCAGAAGCTTGGAAGAACACAAGGAAAAAAAACCCCAAAAGATCTGTTTTACATGAATAAGTTGTCAAGAAATGTCTTATTTCTAGAAAAGAAGCTTGTCATCTGTTGAGTTTTTGATAGCAACTTTCAGTTTCTTTTTTTTTTTTTTTTTTTTTTCGTTAACCCTGCCGAACCCGCGTCTCCTGCATCAGCAGGCGGACTCTCAAGCACTGCGCCACCAGGGAAGCCCCTTAGGGATATTTTTTATTGCTGTCTGGAGAAAATGTTTTTTCTAGTTATATCTTCTATGTGTTAATTGCTAATATAGAGAAAAACTTTTTGTTTTTTTTTTTTTTTTTTTTTTTTTTTGCGGTACGCGGGCCTCTCACCGTTTTGGTCTCTCACGTTGCGGAGCACAGGCTCTGGACGCGCAGGCCCAGCAGCCATGGCCCACGGGCCCAGCCGCCCCACGGCGTCTTCCCGGACCGGGGCACGAACCCGTGTCCCCTGCATCGGCAGGCAGACTCTCAACCACTGCGCCACCAGGGAAGCCCCAGAGTTTCTTAAGGGAGTTATTTAGCACTTGGAAACTGGGGAGAGCAATGCCATGTTATTTAGCCCTTTTCATCTGGAATGATTCCTTGGCAATGGCAGTTAAGCATCATTTTGTGTGAAGGCAGCCACACCTGGTAGCCTTGTTAGATCCTTGGTCTGTGTTGGAGAAAAAGAAGGGATTCTGCTTCCAGGGAATCTTTGTTTGGAAGCCATCTCTGGTGAGTTGACCTCACCTCTGCTCAGCTCCCTGTTTTTATGCCGAGGATGTCAGACCCGCTTGTCTGTCAGGGGGTTTGTGCCCCTGCTCTGCAAGGCATTCTCTGGGGGAAACTGAAAGTAGGTTCACATTTACAACAAAATGAGGAATCATTCCTTCCTGTTGATTTGTGGTTAACTTGAGTGCACAGGCGAATCAGGTCCCTCTTCCTTAAAATTATGCATATCCTTGGGTCTCGCCCCCCTCGTCCCCTCCTTGTACCCCAGTTCAATCTCTTTGTTCATTGCCTGAAGTCTGCATTTAAACTGGGAGATTTTATGGAAATGGTCTTATTTCTAGAGTCTCTGGTTGAAGCAGTTACTATTTTTCGTTTTCTTCATGCTGTAACTGAACCTACATTTGAAATGTGGGAACACTGGGACTATGAGCAGCTTCGAATAGAGATAAAAGGACAATTTAGGCCCATACATGTAGCTGCTAGCTCGGCTCCTACCTTCAATGGGGGAAGGAGGTTCTCTGTCAAAGTGACTTGGTAGATGATGGTAATTAGAACCACATATTGATCCCTTGCTCTGTGACAGTCCCTTTGCTAAGCAATTTCCATATCTGATCTTATTTAGTCTTCACATAAACGTGGAAAGGTTGTTGCCGTCAACCCCATCCACATTTTACAGATGAGGAACTGGGCTCACAGGAGAAACTGCTTGAGGTTACAGAGCATATAGGTAAATGGTAGCCTGAGGTCTGCATGGAGGTCTGTGGTGCTCCAAGTTTCCTGAAACTGCAGTTCCTACAGTACCACGCTGCTTCTCTGGATCAGGGTTTTCCTTAAACAGCAGAAGTTGTCAGGGCCAGATGCTTGCTGGTGGTGTGTGTGTGTGTACGTGCACCTGATATGGTAGGGTGAGTGTAGATGGTCTGTACTTCCTGGAGCCCGGTGGTGTCTTGAGAGCCCTGATTGGAGACAGGCCCTGTCCCAGTCCCTGCTTGATGATTATAAGCAGTTCATTCTCCTTGCTCTAGACTCCTCTGAGCAGTTAGAAATGGGAGAAGGAATTGGACTAGATGAGCATTTTTGGAAATTGTTGGCTACAGAACCTAAGCCCATTATGTAAAATTCCTAAGAGGAAAAGACTTAGGGGGAGGTTGCCTGCAAACATCCACTTATCCCATCCCTCTGCCCACCCCCTTAGGCACATCAGGACTTTGAGAAACCATGTTTGAAAGCTCCTATCCATGATATTATGGAATTCTCTGACTCCTGGAGAATGAGCAGGGTAGTAAAAGGGCCCTGAATCACAGTTATGGTAGATTTCAAGAGCAACAGAAATCTGTCCTTTCTAGAGTCACCTGTTTCCTTGGTCCTAGAGAAGATGAGCTTTCTATACGTCTCTAGTTTTGTTCTTACATCCGTTCTGCTATTACTGACTTCTGTAAGTTTGTCTGATATGCTGAGTTCTTAACCCCCAGAGGGGAAAGCCAGGAAGCTTTGTTTCATCTGGTAAAGACAGGAGCTTCTTAAGGGAGCCTGTGGCAGGTGGCCTTTGTGTCAAGAATGTTCTTATTTTGGATTCTGTCACTTACATGTTTTTTGTTAGATGTGGTCTGTGGCCATGGGAGAGCTCTGTTGCCAGCCACCCTTGGGAGGATTCCGTGGGAAGACATTCTTTTAGTTATGCATGAAACCATTAAAGTAGATTTGGGGCCTCTCTCCAGAAGTGGGTCTAGACCACTGTTGTCTGTGGGATGTGTTGTTTTGTTCCCTCTGATTTATTGAAGCCCAGGTTAGGCTATGTGCATGATCAAGGGAGAAAGTTTCAAGATGATCCCTTGTAGTTCTTTGGAAGTAAAAAGGGTCAGGGCCAGGATATTGTTATCTAAGGACAGTGGCCCCTGAGCACCTTTGGCCATAGTTTGGGTCATTTCAGAGTGGCCAGTGGTGCTTTGGCTTTGTGGTTTGGAATTGAGGCTGAGGGACTTGGGGAATAGGCAGTGTAGGGTGGTGGGAGAAGAATTAGTCAGAGGCCAGCAGACAGGCTTGGGTCCTGCTTCTAGCTCTGTTGTAGACTTGCATGGAACTCGGGGTCCATCCCTTCATCTAAGGCCTCCATTCTGAGCCTGCTGTCAGGAGTAAGCTTCAAAATTGACTTCAAGTAGCTGAAAATGTTGGACTTTTGGGTAGCATTTTGTCCTTCTGGATGTTTGAAATGTCTGTAAAAATGGAGTTTTCATTTTTTTTTTTTTTTTTTTTTGCCGTATGTGGGCCTCTCACTGTTGTGGCCTCTCCCGTTGCAGAGCACAGGCTCCAGACGCGCAGGCTCAGCGGCCATGGCTCACGGGCCCAGCCGCTCCGCGGCATGTGGGATCTTCCCAGACCAGGGCACGAACCCATGTCCCCTGCATTGGCAGGTGGACTCTCAACCACTGCGCCACCAGGGAAGCCCGACAGTTTTCATTTTTTTTTTTTTTTTTTTTTTTTTTTTTTTCCTTGCGTTATGCGGGCCTCTCACTGTTGTGGCCTCTCCCATTTGCGGAGCACAGGCTCCGGACGCGCAGGCTCAGCGGCCATGGCTCACGGGCCCAGCCGCTCCGCGGCATGTGGGATCTTCCCGAAACGGGGCACGAACCCGCGTCTCCTGCATCGGCAGGCGGACTCTCAAGCACTGCGCCACCAGGGAAGCCCCCGACAGTTTTCATTTTGATGTAACTGTTGATGAACTTTGTTGATAAGGTAGTTGAAAGTATAGGCTTGGGTGGCTTGTTGGCATGCTTAATATTTAAGATTTCTTGAGAATTGGGTTCTTAAGGTCCCCACCCCCAAACCCCCATCCTTAGACTGGCCAGAGCTTTGCCATGGTTGCTTGAAAAGAGTCTGTTTAGAGCTCCACAGCCTTGCTTATTATCATTGCTCCTTTGCTTGCCAACACCCTCACAATAGAGGCAGGAAGACAGGAACCCAGGCCTTTGCTGTAAGTATTCATCAATCATTGCTGACGTGCCTTGTGTAGAATCCTTACCATAGCCTGTCATCTCATTGCTTGCTTTAACCAACCAACTGTATATACCTCTGTAAGTATTATTTATATATATGTGTGTGTGTGTGTGTGTGTGTGTGTGTGTGTGTGTGTGTGTGT
>NW_006772681.1:2983892-2988429 GCF_000442215.2 Lipotes vexillifer | reverse complement strand
GTGTATATATATATATATATATAAAACCAACTGTGTATCCTTGTGTCTGTCTTGTTTGCTAGCCACTTTTCTGTGTTGGTGACACTTGTAAAAATAATCACTTTTATTTTGTAATTACAAGGAGCAAAACAGTAGGTAATTACTCATTGTTTACAACAGTGGTTCTCAGACTTCATTGTGCACCAGAGTCACCTCAAGGCTTTATTAAACTCTTCTTTTTTTTTACTTTTAAAAATATTTTATTTTACTGATGTATAGTTGTGTTAGTTTCAGGTCTACAGCAAGGTGATTCAGTTGTACCTATATATACATTATTTTTTTCATATTCTTTTCCATTATGGTATATCACAAGATATTGAATATAGTTCCCTGTGCTATACAGTAATGGGGTGCATGTGTCTTTTTCAATTATGGTTTTCTCTGGGTATATGCCCAGTAGTGGGATTACTGGATCGTATGGTAATTCTATTTTTAGTTTTTTAAGGAACCTCCATACTGTTCTCCATAGTGGCTGTATCAGTTTGCATTCCCACCAACAGTGCAAGAGGGTTCCCTTTTCTCCACACCCTCTCCAGCATTTGTTGTTTGTAGATTTTCTGATGATGCCCATTCTAACTGGTGTGAGGTGATACCTCATTGTAGCTTTGATTTGTACTTCTCTAATAATTAGTGATGTTGAGCAGCTTTTCATGTGCTTCTTAGCCATCTGTATATCTTCTTTGGAGAAATGTCTATTTAGGTCTTCTGCCCATTTTTGGATTGGGTTGTTTGATTTTTTAATATTGAGCTGCATGAGCTCTTTAAATATTTTGGAGATTAATCCTTTGTCCGTTGATTCCTTTGCAAATATTTTCTCCCATTCTGAGGGTTGTCTTTTCATCTTGTTTATGGTTTCCTTTGGTGTACAAAAACTTTTAAGTTTCATTAGGTCCCATTTGTTTATGTTTGTTTTTCTTTCCATTACTCTAAGAGGTGGATCAAAAAAGGTCTTGCTGTGATTTATGTCAGAGTGTTCTTCCTATGTTTTCCTCTAGGAGTTTTACAGTGTCCAGTCTTACATTTAGGTTTCTAATCCATTTTGAGTTTATTTTTGTGTATGGTGTTAGGGAGTGTTCTAATCTCATTCTTATACAGGTAGCTGTCCAGTTTTCCCAGCACCACTTACTGAAGAGACTGTCTTTTCTCCATTGTGTATCCTTGCCTCCTTTGTCATAGATTAGTTGACCATAGGTGTGTGGGTTTATCTCTGGGGTTTCTGTCTTGTTCCATTGATCTATATTTCTGTTTTTGTGCCAGTACCATATTGTCTTGATGACTGTAACTTTGTAGTATAGTCTGAAGTCAGGGAGTCTGATTCCTGCAGCTCTACTTTTTTCCCTCAAGACTGCTTTGGCTATTCGGGGTCTTTTGTGTCTCCATACAAATTATAAGATTTTTTGTTCTAGTTCTGTAAAAAATGCCATTAGTAATTTGATACGGATTGCATTGAATCTGTACATTGCTTTGGATAGTGTTGTCATTTTCCCAATATTGATTCTTCCAATCCAAGAACATGGTATATCTCTCCATCTATTGGTATCATCTCTAATTTCTTTCATCAGTGTCTTATAATTTTCTGCATACATGTCTTTTGTCTCCCTAGGTAGGTTTATTCCTAGGTATTTTATTCTTGTTGTTGCAATGGTAAATGGGAGTGTTTCCTTAATTTCTCTTTCAGATTTTTTCATCATTAGCATATAGGAATGCAAGAGATCTCTGTGCATTAATTTTGTATCCTGCAACTTTACCAAATTCATTGATTAGCTCTAGTAGTTTTATGGTGGCATCTTTAGGATTCTCTATGTATAGTATCATGTCATCTGCAAACAGTGACAGTTTTACTTCTTCTTTTCCAATTTGTATTCTTTTTATTTCTTTTTCTTCTCTGATTGCTGTGGCTAGGACTTCCAGAACTGTGTTGAATAATAGTGGTGAGAGGGCTTCCCTGGTGGTGCAGTGGTTGAGAGTCCGCCAGCCGATGCAGGGGACACGGGTTCGTGCCCCAGTCTGGGAAGATCCCACATGCCACGGAGGGGCTGGGCCCGTGCGCCATGGCTGCTGGGTCTGCGCGTTCTGGAGCCTGTGCTCCGCAACGGGAGAGGCCACAACAGTGAAAGGCCTGCATACCGCAAAAAAAAAAAAAAAAAAAAAAAGTGGTGAGAGTGGACATCCTTTTTCTTCCTGATCTTAGAGGAAACGTTTTCAGTTTTTTACCATTGAGAATGATGTTTGCTGTGGGTTTGTCATATATGGCCTTTATTATGTTGAGGTAGGTTCCCTCTATGCCTACTTTCTGGAGAGTTTTTATCATAAATGGGTGTTGAATTTTGTCAAAAGCTTTTTCTGCATCTGTTGAGATGATCATATGGTTTTTATTCTTCAATTTGTTAATATGGTGTATCACATTGATTGATTTGCGTATACTGAAGAATCCTTGCATCTCTGGGATAAATCCCACTTGATCATGGTGTATGATCCTTTTAATGTGTTGTTGGATTCTGTTTGCTAGTATTTTGTTGAGGATTTTTGCATCTATATTCATCAGTGATATTGGTCTGTAATTTTCTTTTTTTTGTAGTATCTTTGTCTGGTTTTGGTATCAGGGTGATGGTGGCCTCATAGAATGAGTTAAGGAGTGCTCCTTCCTCTGCAGTTTTTTGGAAGATTTTGAGAAGGATGGGTGTTAGCTCTTCCCTAAATGTTTGATAGAATTCACCTGTGAAGACACCTGGTCCTGGACTTTTGTTTGTTGGAAGATTTTATTTTATTTTATTTTATTTGCAGTAGTGATTGGTCTGTTCATATTTTCTGCTCCGGACGCGCAGGCTCAGCGGCCATGGCTCACGGGCCCAGCCGCTCTGCGGCATGTGGGATCTTCCTGGACTGGGGCATGAACCCGTGTCCCCTGCATCGGCAGGCGGACTCTCAACTACTGCGCCACCAGGGAAGCCCAATTTTCTTAAATTTACTGAGGCTTGATTTGTGGCCCAAGATGTGATCTATCCTGGAGAATGTTCCGTGCACATTTGAGAAGAAAGTGTAATCTGCTGTTTTTGGATGGAATGTCCTATAAATATCAATTAAATCTATCTGGTCTGTTGTGTGATTTAAAGCTTTTGTTTCCTTATTAATTTTCTCTTTGGATGATCTGTCCATTGGTGTAAGTGAGGTGTTAAGGTCCCCCACTATTATTGTGTCACTGTCGATTTCCTCTTTTATAGCTGTTAGTAGTTGCCTTATGTATTGAGGTGCTCCTATGTTGGGTGCATACATATTTATAATTGTTATATGTTCTTCTTGGATGGATCCCTTGATCATTATGTAGTGTCCTTCCTTGTCTCTTGTAATATTCTTTATTTTAAAGTCTATTTTATCTGATAGGAGTATTGCTACTCCAGCTTTCTTTTGATTTCCATTTGCATGGAATATCTTTTTCCATCCCTCCATTTTCAGTCTGAATGTGTCCCTAGGTCTGAAGTGGGTCTCTTGTAGATAGCATATATATGGGTCTTGTATTTGTATCCATTCAGCGAGCCTGTGTCTTTTGGTTGGAGCATTTAATCCATTCACGTTTAAGGTAATTATTGAGATGTATGTTCCTATGACCATTTTCTTAACTGTTTTGGGTTTGTTTTTGTAGGTTCTTTTCTTCTCTTGTGTTTCCTACTTGGAGAAGTTCTTTTAGCATTTGTTGTAGAGCTGGTTTGGTGGTGCTGAATTCTCTTAGCTTTTGCTTGTCTGTAAAGCTTTTGATTTCTCCATTGAATCTGAATGAGATCCTTGCCGGGTAGAGTAATCTTGGTTGTAGGTTCTTCCCTTTCATCACTTGAAGTATATCATGCCACTCCCTTCTGGCTTGCAGAGTTTCTGCTGAGAAATCAGCTGTTACCTTTATGGGAGTTCCCTTGTATGTTATTTGTCGTTTTTCCCTTGCTGCTTTCAGTAATTTGTCTTTAATTTTTGCCAATTTGATTACTGTGTGTCATGGCGTGTTTCTCCTTGGGTTTATCCTGTATGGGACTCTGTGTGCTTCCTAGACTTGGGTGGCTATTTCCTTTCCCATGTTAGGGAAGTTTTCGACTATAATCTCTTCAAATATTTTCTCGGGTCCTTTCTCTCTCTCATCTCTTTCTGGGACCCCTATAATGCGAATGTTGTTGCATTTAATGTTGTCCCAGAGGTCTCTAAGGCCGTCTTCTTTTCTTTTCATTCTTTTTTTTTATTCTGTTCCACAGCAGTGAATTCCACCATTCTGTCTTCCAGGTCACTTATCCATTCTTCTGTCTCAGTTATTCTGCTATAGATTCCTTCTAATTTAGTTTTCATTTCAGTTATTGTATTGTTCATCTCTGTTTGTTTGTTCTTTAATTCTTCTAGGTCTTTGTTAAACATTTCTTTCATCTTCTCAATCTTTGCTTCCATTCTTTTTCCGAGGTCCTGGATCATTTTCCTATCATTATTCTGAATTCTTTTTCTTTTTCTTTTTTTTTTTTTTTTT
>NW_006772681.1:2966846-2983757 GCF_000442215.2 Lipotes vexillifer | reverse complement strand
GGCAGGCGGACTCTCAACCACTGCGCCACCAGGGAAGCCCCTGAATTCTTTTTCTGGAAGGTTGCCTATCTCCACTTCATTTAGTTGTTTTTCTGGGGTTTCATCTTGTTCCTTCATCTGCTACATAGCCTCTGTCTTTTCATCTTGTCTATGTTTCTGGGAATGTGGTTTTCATTACACAGGCTGCAGGATTGTAGTTGTGCTTCTTCTGTCTGCCCTCTGGTGGATGAGGGTATCTAAGAGGCTTGTGCAAGTTTCCTGATGGGAGGGACTGGTGATGGGTAGAGCTGGCTGTTGCTCTGGTGGGCAGAGCTCAGTAAAACTTTAATCTGCTTGACTGCTGATGGGTGGGGCTGGGTTCCCTCCCTGTTGGTTATTTGGCCTGAGGCGACCCAACACTGGAGCCTACCTGGGCTCTTTGGTGGGGCTAATGGTGGACTCTGGGAGGGCTCATGCCAAGGGGTACTTCCCAGAACTTCTGCTGCCAGTATCCTAGTCCTCACGGTGAGACAGAGCCACCCCCCACCTCTGCAGGAGACCCCTTAGCACTAGCAGGTAGGTCTGGTTCAGTCTCCTATGGGGTCATTGCTCCTTCCCTCCTGGGTCTTGATGCGCACACTACTTTGTGTGTGCCCTCCAAGAGTGGAGTCTCTGTCTCCCCCTGTCCTGTCAAAGTCCTGCAATCAATTCCCACTAGGCTTCAAAGTCTGATTCTCTAGGAATTCCTCCTCCCTTTGCCAGACCCCTAGGTTGGGAAGCCTGACATGGGGCTCTGAACCTTCACTCCAGTGGGTGGACTTCTGTGGTATAAGTGTTCTCCAGTTTGTCAGTCACCCACCCAGCAGTTATGGGATTTGATTTTATTGTGATTGTGCCCCTCCTACCGTCTCATTGTGGCTTCTCCTTTGTCTTTGGATGTGGGGTATCTTTTTTGGTGAGTTCCAGTGTCTTCCTGTCGATGATTGTTGAGCAGGTAGTTGTAATTCTGGTGTTCTCGCAAGATGGAGTTTTTTTTCTTTTTTTAATTTTTGGCTGCGTTGCGTCTTCTGTGCTGCGCACAGGCTTTCTTCTTGTTGTGGCGAGCAGGGGCTTTGCTTCGTTGTGGTGTGCGGGCTTCTCATTGCTGTGGCTTCTCTTGTTGCAAAGCACGGGCTCTACGTGTGCGGGCTTCAGTAGTTGTGGCTCACAGGCTGTAGAGCACAGGCTGAGTAGTTGTGGCTCACGGGCTTAGCTGCTCTGTGGCATGTAGGATCTTCCCGGACCAGGGCTGGAACCCATGTCGCCTGTATTGGCAGACAGGTTCTTAACCACTGTGCCACCAGGGAAGTCCTCAAGGTTTTACCAAAACACATTTCTGTGTCACACTCCCAGAGTTTTTGATTCAGTATATTGGGGGTGGGGCTGATAATTTGCATTTCCAGTAATTTCACAGGGTTGTTGATGCTGCTGGTCTGGGGACTACACTTTGATAAACACTGGTTACAGTGAGCCTGGCGCTGTGTGAGAAACTACTGTCAGATGTGGTCTCTAGGCTTGAAGAGGCTGCCTTCGATTTGGGATCTGCCTTCTATATGAAGGCACCTAAATGTGAGTCTCTGCAGGTCAGGTACCAAATGAGTCTGAGAAGTTCACAGGAGGGAGAACTCTCCAGTAGCAGGGAAGTCAGGAAGCTTTTACTGAGCTGTTGTGGTCTTTTGAGCTGAGTGCTTAAGGATCAATGAGTGCCATATTCCAGGCAGGAAAACACTTCGTGTGGAGGTGGAAATGTCACAAGACAGTTTCAGTGGGTGGCAAGTAGCTAGTCACTTTGAGTTGGTGGGTATTGTATGCTGGTAATTCAAAATAAGGTTTGGAAAATAATTGGGCTCAGATTGCTTGGACTTTGAACACTGAAGAGGCAGGGTTTCAGTAGAGGTGGCTAGCCATGGGCAGGGCCTTATTCAGGGCTGGAGGAGCAGGCCGGTGGGTGGGGAGAGAATGTATAAGAAGGAGGCAACCAGCCAGAAGATCTTAACTTCATCGTTGCATTATTCTGTTCCCAACCCTTGGGATTTATTTTTTTTCTTCCATGTTGGGTAGTAAATTGGTCCTGAAAACTGACCATGTTTACTAGTGGTAAATCATTACATGATTACCAGTGGTTCATTGATAATCTTGACAAGATTAACTGTGATTTTTTTTTTTTTTTTTTAATAAATCCCTGGAGCCAAAGGAAAAAAAAATGAGAGAGAGAGAGAGACATGGGTGGGTTCTAAAATGCAAAAGGTTGTAAGTGTTGGTTTGGGTACAGCTAATGAGAACTTTTGTAGTTGGATGCGTTATTTGGCGAGGTAAGATTATTTGGATTTCCAGTTTCAGTTTTTTAGCAGAGAGTGATTTTTGTTGGACTTAAAAAAAAAAAAAGGAACAAAACTAACAATGTAGCGGTCACCATTTAGTGCTTTGGCCTAGTCTCTATTTTGAAATATTGTAATATGCAGCTAATTCATATGGATTTTGAGAGTAATGTGACCTCTAAAAACATAATACCTTTAGCGGATGGTCGTATTTCTTTTAAAGTTTAAAAGATATTACTACTTCTAAGCCCAGAAAATAAAGATTAAGTGATAAACGTTAATAATTCACCAAGCAATAAGTAAATCTGCATTTTCCTTATATCCTATTTTTTTTAATTGAAGTATAGTTGATGTACAATATTATATGTTACAGGTGTAAATATAGTGATTCACATTTTTAAAGGTTACACTCCATTTGTAGTTCTTATAAAATATTGGCTATATTCCCTGTGTTGAATAATATGTCCTTGTAGCTTATTTTATACATAATAGTTTGTACTTCTTAATCTCCTATCCCTATTTTGCCCCTCCTCTGTTTCTTTCTCCCTATGGGTAACCACTAGTTTGTTCTCTGTATCTGTTTCTTTTTTGTTATATTCACTACTTTGTTGTATTTTTTAGATTCACACGTGAGATCATATAGTATTTGTCTTGTCTAATTTATTTCACTTAGCATAATACCCTCCAAGTCCATCCATGTTGCTGCAAATGTCAAAATTTCATTCTTTTTCATGGTTGAGTAGTATTCCATTGTATATGTATATGTGTGTATATATATATATATATATATATATACCACCTCTTTTATCCATCCATCTGTTGATGGACACTTAGATTGCTTCCATATCTTGGCAATTGTAAATAATGCTGTGAACATTGGGGTGCATGTATCTTTTCGGATTAGTGCTATTGTTTTTTTCGGATATATACCAAGGAGTGGAATTGCTGGGTCATGTGGTAATTCTATTTTTAGTATTTTGAGAAACCTCTATACTGTTTTTTCCACAGTGGCTGCACCAGTTTACATTCCCACCAAGACTGTAACACAGTATATCTTTCCATCTTCAGTTTCTTACATCAGTGTCTTATAGTTTTCCAAGTACAGGTCTTTTACCTCCTTAGGTAGGTTTATTCTTCGGTATCTTATTCTTTTTGATGCAACAATAAACGGGATTGTTCCCTTAATTTCTCTGATAGTTCATTGTTGGTGTTTCCTTACATTCTTAATTGTTTTACTGCTCTTTGTTCTTGGGTCTAAGTCAGTGCAAGTTTTTAAGATTTAGTGAAGCACCATAAAAAGGTTTTTTTTGGATGGATTTTGATTTGTATAGATAAAAAGATTTGTAAGATAAAGAGGAAAAGGCAAGTGTACTATTGTTGTCTTGGACATAAGTAACATTGAATGTGATTCTTGAACAACTTTTTAATTCCCATATGTTTATTATTGTGGTTGGAGCTCCCTTGTGTTTATGCTTTGAAAAGTTTTGTTGCTTTCATGAAACTGCAAGTTAAAATCGTATCTTTTTGAATTTTAGGTACTTACACTGTGAAATTTTATGATGGAGTAGTTCAGACTGTCAAACATATTCATGTCAAAGCTTTTTCGAAAGATCAGGTGAGAAATGTGGTTTTATGCTTTGTGGTATGAATAATGCTAATGTTATAGTTTTGTTTCTCAAAGATGTTACATTTGTTTATGATGACAAAATCTTTCCTTCATCTGACATGATTTCACCAGAAAGCAATACACAAGTTTTCAGAAATTGTAAATATTTGTCTCTCTGCCTTTTTCTTTTCATACCAGTTCTTTTCAGAAGTGCCAGTACTTGAGTACCATTACCTGTTATCTGTCTTTTTCCCAAAGCGCCTGGTTGTTATTCTTTTTTCTGTCTTCCTGTGCTCTGCCCACAGAGCTGTTTCCCCTCACAGGGAACTTGCTGAGTGGTTGAAGAGATGGAGATGTTTTCTCCTCATCTGACTTTGTCCTTCAGCTCAGGACCATGGCTTGGTGGTTACGGAGCCACCATTTGGTGTAGATTTGGCAAGCACTTGTGCTAGATGTGCCTGGGTTGAAATTTTGTTTCCTTTTGTCCCTTTCACCATCCATGTACTTGTCTAAGCACGGGTCCTGAGTTTTTTGTTTTTTTTGTTTTTGAGGTATGCGGGCCTCTCACTGTTGTGGCCTCTCTCGTTGCGGAGCACAGGCTCCGGACGCGCAGGCTCAGCGGCATGTGGGATCTTCCCGGACAGGGGTGCGAACCCGTGTTTCCTACATCGGCAGGCGGACTCTCAACCACTGCGCCACCAGGGAAGCCCCGGGTCCTGAGTTTTGATACTGGAAATGTGGTGCACACAGATAGATTCTGGCCATCTGGAAGTGTTGCCTACTTTCTTCATGATTTTTTTTTATATTTATGTCTTAATGAAATAGCTGAGGAGAAAGATTCTGATTGTAACTAATTGTTATTTACTTCTTTGGGTGGTTGTTGATCTGAGAGTATTTGGTAATCCTGGAACCTTCTAATAAATTCTTCTGAACACATATTTAGCAATTCCGAAGCATCATGATACATGATGTTGTTAAAGATAATTTCAAAAGTGTTATTGCCTTTCTGGTTTTCCTCTTCAGAAAATTGACAAAATTATAAAGCTTTAGCCCTGAAGATGTTTTCTCTTTGATCATTTGCTTCTCAGGCATCTAAGGAGCTACACAGCACTCTAAAACATTATTTTGGCCTTCAGTTTGGCAATTTTTGTGTTAAGTTTGTGGAATGAGTTAATACAGATAGAGGACTGTATTAAGAACATGTCCAGAGCTGTCAGATTGTATCTAGAATCTACACAAGTGGAAGTCTAGGGCTCCACATAACAAACGTTCATCTGTTTCCTCTAATTGATAGTACTCATGGTGCCTTAGCTTGGGGATGGGCACCTCACCCTGTGTGGATTTGTGAGTATTCAGTCCTCGATTCCCAGCTGCCTCTGAGTGTCTCATGTCATCTCAGACCTGGCAGATGGTCAATCACAGGCCCATGGCTCCTGTTTGTTTTTCTTTTCCAAGAGGACATAGTGGTTTGGATAAATGACTTCTCAGCTAGGCCACTTACAAAGCAAAATTTCTTACAAATATCTGTCAGACAATTTTTAAAGCTTTTTTCATATAGTATTAGATTGTTTTTTTGTTTTTTAAATAGGATTGTACTGCCCTAAGTGGTTTGATAATCTATATTTCAGGAACATTTATCTTTTTTTGAAGTTATAGAAACAATATATGTTTGCTGTAGAAAATTTAGAAAGTACAGAAAAGCGCAAAGAAAGTAAAAATTGTATAATTCTATCATCTAGATGCAATTGCTCTTAACATTTTAATGTATAGCCTTCTGTATTTTTTTAAAAAGATACTTATGTATATATATTTTTCTTTTCCAAATTTGAGTCATATGTTACTGTTCTATAAGTTGCTCTTTTTTTTTTTTGTGCGGTGTGTGGGCCTCACTGTTGTGGCCTCTCCCGTTGCGGAGCACAGGCTCCGGACGCGCAGGCTCAGCGGCCATGGCTCACGGGCCCAGCCGCTCTGCAGCATGTGGGATCCTCCCGGACCGGGGCACAAACCCGCGTCCCCTGCATCGGCAGGCGAACTCTCAACCACTGTGCCACCAGGGGAGCCCTGTAACTTGCTCTTTTAACAAAATAACATTTTCCCAAGTTCCTAAGTACTGTATGGGAATATAGCTTTTAATGGCTAAGTAGTATTTATAATATATATATATAACCCTACTTTGTGTAACCAGTTTTCTAATGGTCATTTAAGGATATTTGTAAATCTGGGTACACACGTCTGATTATTTTGTTAGCAGATTTCATTTCTAGGAATTCATTCTAGTTCAAAAGTATAAACATAAGACTTTTGACCTAAATTGCCAACCCCCCTTCCTGGTGGTTGCAACTTATATTTCTGCCAGCAGTTACTGAGGAGTGCTTGTTCTCAAACCTGGCTGCTTTCAGAAAATTTTGGAGACTTGAAAAAAATATTTTCTTTTAGTTTCTAACCACAGGGATTCTTTTTTTTTTTTTTTTAAGGCATCTCGCTTCCTTCTTGCTCTGTCTTTTTTTTTTTTTTTTAAGGCCCCTCGCTTCCTTCTTGCTCTGTCTTTTTTTTTTTTTTTTAAGGCCCCTCGCTTCCTTCTTGCTCTGTCTTTTTTTTTTTTTTTTAAGGCCCCTCGCTTCCTTCTTGCTCTGTCTTTTTTTTTTTTTTTTAAGGCCCCTCGCTTCCTTCTTGCTCTGTCTTTTTTTTTTTTTTTTAAGGCCCCTCGCTTCCTTCTTGCTCTGTCTTTTTTTTTTTTTTTTAAGGCCCCTCGCTTCCTTCTTGCTCTGTCTTTTTTTTTTTTTTTTAAGGCCCCTCGCTTCCTTCTTGCTCTGTCTTTTTTTTTTTTTTTTAAGGCCCCTCGCTTCCTTCTTGCTCTGTCTTTTTTTTTTTTTTTTAAATTAATTAATTTATTTATTTTTGGCTGTGTTGGGTCTTCGTTTATGTGCGAGGGCTTTCTCCAGTTGCAGCAAGTGGGGGCCACTCTTCATCGCGGTGCGCGGGCCTCTCACTGTCGCGGCCTCTCTTGTTGCGGAGCACAAGCTCCAGATGCGCAGGCTCAGTAGCTGTGGCTCACGGGCCTAGCTGCTCCGCGGCATGTGGGATCCTCCCAGACCAGGGCTCGAACCCGTGTCCCCTGCATCGGCAGGCGGACTCTCAACCACTGTGCCACCAGGGAAGCCCTAACCACAGGGATTCTTGTTTATTACTTTTCCCTCTGGAACAAATTAAACTTTTACTCACTTTGTATTTAGGCAGTCCTTCCTGCTCCTGGCAAAAATCTGTGTGCCAAGTGTGTGCTTGGTGCTAGGGATCCAATATGAACATGATGTGGTGGTCTCTGCTCTTCTCTTGAGGTCTTAGAAGAAAGATACTTACACAAATGAACTTAATTGTAGTTTTGGAAACTCCAGAGCTTTTAGAGCTGGCTTTATTATGAGACAGTATACTAGGACACAAGATTTTTTAAATGAATTTTGAAAAAGTAATTTAGGAGGAAATTAACCAAGAAGCAGTACTTTCTCCTAATGGGCAAAAACTCAGTAGCTCAGGAACGCAGTAGGTGGCTTGTTCGACTGAGCACAGCCTTTACCCAGTAGAGGAAGCAAAGACCCTGTTTTTGAGATGGAAAATCTTTACAGCTTTCTGGTTCGCCTCTAGTTATCAGTTTGGGTTCTTCTCTACACAGGACATCAGCATCTGCTGGCA
Source organism: Lipotes vexillifer (assembly GCF_000442215.2). NCBI lineage: Eukaryota > Metazoa > Chordata > Mammalia > Artiodactyla > Lipotidae > Lipotes > Lipotes vexillifer. The sequence continues at coordinate 2,976,128 of NW_006772681.1, read as the reverse complement.
AACTGAGCCAGCCTCTGAAAGGCCCTGGGTCAGTGTAGTCGTTCTTGGGAGGAGACAGATGGGGCATGAAGGTATCTCTGTCAAAAAGATTGCTTCCCAGAAGAGGTCCCTGGGGTAGTTGTCTGTCCCTTTAATTATTTTTTAGTGACTTACTAATCAAAAGGGGAGATAGCATTGTCTCAGAAGGAATGAACATGGCTGTTATTTTCTTTAAACTTAGGACTGTTTTTCAAACCTCAGACTATGGGTGTATATTTTCAATGGTGCTTTCCATTACATGACCTGATACATGTCCTCTTTTAATTTCTTTGTCTTCATAAGTTTACAAAAAACCGTCTGATTTTATATTTGCAAGTAATCACAAAGTGTGTTTCATCGCTATTTTGCTCATTTTAGAATATTGTGGATAATGCTAGGCCTAAAGAAACAGAACACAAAAGTCTTTCATCATCTCCTGATAAACGAGAGAAGTTTAAAGAGCAGAGAAAAGCCACAGCCAATGTGAAGAAAGACAAAGAGGACAAAGCCTTAAAGACAGAAAAGAGACCCAAACAGCCTGATAAAGAAGGAAAGTTAATCTGTTCTGAAAAGGGGAAGGTGTCAGAGAAGAGCCTTCCCAAGAACGAGAAAGAAGATAAGGAGAACATTTCAGAAAATGACAGAGAGTATTCTGGAGATGCTCAAGTGGATAAGAAACCTGAAAATGACATTGTGAAGAGTCCACAAGAAAACTTGAGGGAGCCAAAAAGAAAGCGAGGCAGACCCCCTTCCATAGCTCCTACTGGTGAGTTTCCCAAGTGTGCAATGCCAGAGTGTTCTTCTGTGGTCCTTTGTGGTTCTTTACGACTTCTGTACTTCAAGCCTTTTTGTGACTGACTTTGAATCATCCTGTCATCTAAAAACAAGTCATGCCCATAGAGCTGAATTTTATGGGAGGCATATATCCAGGTGAACATAAGTTTCAGAAACATGTCCTTGACTGGGCTTCTGGGGTGACAGATAACTTCACTAGATACTTCAGCTTATATGATAAAGCCTAATAAGCTAAGGCCATTTGCTTTTGCCAATTCAAATGATTTCACTTTAAGTAAGCTTACTAGAACGTAGAATCAGGAAATAGTGTTTTCATGAGTGACATGAAATGGGAAAGGAGAAGTAAATAGGTGTGGGCATCTGGAGGAGGCGACAAGAAAGAACACTGGACCTAGGAACGTATGGGTACATTTGAAATTGAGATCTCTGGAGAGTGATTATGGATCGGAAATTTTCCCTATCCAAATAAAAAGCTGAGATGGCTAATTGGTAGAGTCAAGGCTAGAGGATTTAGGGAAGAATACACAATTGTTTTAAAAAGTTGAAATATAGAATTCTTCTAGAATAGCCAAGTAAGAAACAAACCCTGAATTTTTTCCTAAGGCAAACATTCCTCCTCTAGATTGAGTGGCGTGAAGAACCCCCAGGATCTCTAGACTGAACACTGCCTATAATTATCTGGCAGTGGCCTTCAGACATTCTTGTTTACATGTTCTTTACATAAATGTTGAAAAACTGAATCCCCTAGTTTTTTTTTTTTTTTTTTTTGCGGTACGCGGGCCTCTCACTGTTGTGGCTCACCCTTTGCGGGGCACAGGCTCCGGTCGCGCAGGCGCAGTGGCCATGGCTCACGGGCCCAGCCGCTCCGCAGCATGCGGGATCCTCCCGGACTGGGGCACGAACCTGTGTGCCCTGCATCGGCAGGGGGACTCTCAACCACTGCACCACCAGGGAAGCCCGAATCCCCTAGTTTTAAAGTGATACCTGGGGACTTGCCTGGCGTTCAGCAGTTAAGACTCCACGCTTCCACTGCGGGGGGCTCTGGTCCGATCCCCGGTCGCGGAACTAAGATCCCACACGACGTGTGGCAAGGCCAAAAAAAAAAAAAGTGATACCTGTTTTTTTCTTACAAGATTGAATAGCTGCCAAAGGTTAAATTTAAAATATAAAATGTGACAAAATATATTTTCATCAAAACTGTGGAACTACAGAGTTAGCTCATTTGTTGTTCCCTTATGATGCAGAATGCAAAGCCCGTCCTATATCAATCCAGACAGCTACACCAGACTTAATTTCTGTGGCAGAAGCTCTACCTTTATTTACGTCAAATAAATGTATTAGTACTTGTTCCCAGTAGACAGCCTTCTTACATCTTCTAATTTTAAGGTATGAAGTAAGACAATAGATTGATTTCTTCCTAGATGAAATAAGGCAGTTCCCCCTTCAGTGGTTATAAGTGGGTTTCACTCTCAAGATCTGAGCATGCTGGAATTGTCCCTACGCCTAACTAGGGCCTAGACCTGTGCTGTCCGATATGGTAGCTGCTAGCCACCTGTGGTTACTGAGCACTTGAAATGTGGCTACTCTGAATTGAGATGGGCTGTAACTTGTAAAATACACAAGGGAGGGAATTCCCTGGTGGTCCAGTGGTTAGGACTCTGTGCTTTTAGCACCGAGAGAGGGCCCGGGTTCAATGCCTGGTCGGGGAATTAAGATCCTGCTAGCCATGCAGCGTGGCCAAAACAAAACAAAAAAACCACACTGGTTTTCAAATAGTACAAAAAAAAAAAAAGAAAAAGAAACACCCAGGAATGTAAGATATCTCAGTAAATTAAAATTATTGACTACATGTTGGAATGATGTTTTGGATGTATTGGGTTAAATAAAATATATTCTTAAAATTAATTTCACTTTTTTTAACTTCTTAAAGTGACAACTAAAAATTGAAAATTACCTATGTGGCTTCTATTTATGGCCCTCATATTTCTATTGGACAGCACTGGCTTCATTGGCTTTCTCCGTAGGGTTCCAAGAGAGAATTAAGCTCTAATGCCCAAGGCATCTGTGACCTCTAATGAATTGACTTCTGCAAATTGAGAATGTTAGTAGAATGATAAACCACTCTTGGGAGAATTGAGAAAATAACCTTTGTGTTCTATTTTCAAATGAGGAACCCTAATTGAGAAAGTCCGGAGGTTTTAAACCTCTGGGCAGTGTACCATGTTAAGATGTGGGATATAATAAGCAGGCCTTTTTATTAAGTGTAGGATTTCACACCAGATAGGATCAGTTTAATAGAGAACTGGAGTTTTCCAAGCTTACTGTTAACACTTGCCTGAGGCATTCCTCTCCAGTCAGAATTTTCTGAGGCAGGATCTGGGAATGCTAACTGTTCACAACCTTCCCAGATAATTCTTACTGTAATAAGAGTGTGGGAAACACTGAAGTTCTGTATGGTCAGCCCCAGTTTGTATGTGGTATCAAAATGAAGAAGGTTTGCCAGTATCTAATATATAGTTCAAATCCCCTTTAAAAATTGCTTGAAATAAGTTCATTGACACGGTAGAGTCTTGAGCTCTCTAGATTGTACAGACCTTATTGGAACAGGATCTGAGCTGTTTGGGGAAGGTTGTTTGTGTTTAATTTGGAATGTGTGTGGTCTCCAAGTTCCCACCCTTGGAACAAAATAATGTTGGCACATTGAGAAGATTGAACACAGGAAGAGCCAAAGAGTTCAGCACTCTCATCAGGTTTGCGTCCTCAGAGCTCAGCCTTGTCTCCTTTGGCCATTTGACATTGCAGATCTGAAGCTGCTGGTCTTAGATGAGTCTTTTCTCTCCCTTCCCACTTCCCCTCCCATTTCCTTCTCTTCCTCCCTCTTCTTTCTCCTGGCTGCTTCTTTCTCTCATTTCAACCCTCATCAGACCCCCAGCCCTACCTTTGCCTCAAGCTTCCCAATTTCTTTTCTTTTCTTTTTAAAAAATTAATTAATTTATTTATTTTTGGCTGCATTGGGTCTTCGTTGCTGCGCACAGTCTTCCTCTAGTTGCAGCGAGCAGGGGCTACTCTTCACTGCTGTGTGTGGGCTTCTCATTGTGGTGGCTTCTCTTGTTGCAGAGCACGGGCTCTAGGTGTGTGGACTTCAGTAGTTGTGGCACACAGGCTCAATAGTTGTGGCTCACGGGCTCTAGAGCGCAGGTTCAGTAGTTGTGGCGCACGGGCTTAGTTGCTCTGCAGCATGTGGGATCTTCCTGGACCAGGGCTCGAACCCATGTCCCCTGCATTGGCAGGCTGATTCTTAACCACTGTGCCACCAGATAAGTCCCTCACTATTTCTTTTCTTTTCTTTTTTTCTTTTGCCTGCCTTTTGGATTCTCACCTTTCCTCGTGGGGGAGAACTTCTTAAGTGTTAGGTTTAAAAATACAGAGTGAGGGACTTCCCTGGTGGTGCAGTGGTTAAGAATCAGCCTGCCAATGCAGGGGACGTGGGTTCGATCCCTGGTCTGGGAAGATCCTACATGCCGTGGAGCAACTAAGCCCGTGCACCACAACTACTGAGCCTGTGCTGTAGAGCCCGCGAGCCACAACTACTGAGCCCATGCACCACAACTACTGAAGCCCCTGCGCCTTGAGCCCCTGCTCCGCAACAAGAGAAGCCACTGTAATGAGAAGCCTGCGCACTGCAATGAAGAGTAGCCCCCGCTGGCTGTAACTAGAGAAAGCCCGTGCATAGCAAAGAAGACTCAACGCAGCCAAAAATAAATAAATAAATAAATAAACTTAAAAAAAAAAAGAGTGAGTACTATCTAAGGGTTTAGCTTCTGCACTGCCAAATTATGTCAGGGCTGGATTTTCCACTGTTAAGCAGCCTTGCCTGGCACTGACTATCAAATAGCATAGTCTCCTGAGAATTTTCTGGAATTGTTTTTAAGAGGTTGTAAATGTTGACATTCTTTTTGGTCCTTCAAAATTAGGACCAATGCCAAGCTAACCAATTTAGCAGGTAGAGGTTGAAAGTAATAATCAAGCCATAGTCCTAGGGTACACATTTTAAGAATTAGCCTGCCTGGTAGATTTCCTGAGTATTGTATAAACCAAATTTTGATAAGATTTGATTGTGATAAAAATGACTTTTCTGTTGCCTTTGTACCCTCATATTTTAAAGCAGTCACGTTGGGGTATTTAAAGAGAGGGTTTCAGGAGATAAATATATGAATAGAGCTGGGTCATAGGAGAAACCAAAAAGATTCAGGAGGTCAGTCTGCAGGGTGTCTGCGTCTCCTTAAAGGAAGTAATTTCTCACCCATTTCACTTTTTTTTTCCCTTTTGACTTTAGTAAGAATTCCCTTTGAGGGCCTGTTTATCATGCAAGGATGTGTGTGGATGTTTATATATATGTTTTATTTACATATAATATGAGGATTGGTCACTAAGAAACTACATACCTATTTTTGTGTGGTTTTATATACATTGTAGCTGTGGATTCAAACTCTCAAACTTTGCAACCAATAACATTGGAATTGAGAAGACGGAAGATATCAAAAGGAAGTGAAGTTCCATTAAAACGTCCTCGGCTTGACAAAAATTCATGTGAGTCTTCAGTTTGTGTATGTGTGGCTAGAACTTGACATCCATTGGGTTAATTCCCCTGTGTCCATCTTGTCCCCTATTCCTTATAGGTGCTGATGCTTGTCCTTGAGCACAGGGGCTAGTGTGAGTGGGATGTGGTTGGATCAGAGGAGTTCTGCTAGAGGAAAAATAAATCTCAGAGCACAAGCTGTGTTAATGTTGGGGTCAGTAGTGTTGTCTCTGTACCCATAAACTCCATCTGATATGAATTCCACTGGAAATTTAATGGCTTAGGAAGGGATGGATTTCATATGTTGAGTGAAACTTCAAAAATACTATTTACTGATTTTACTGTATAGTACAGGGAATTATATTCAATATCTTATAATAACCTATAGTGGAAAAGAATCTGAAAAAGAATATATATATATATATATATATGTACACACATACATATGTACATATATATATATGTACATACCTGAAACTGTCACTTTGCTGTACACCTGAAAGTATCACAACATTGTAAAACAACTACACTTTCATTAAAAAAATACTATTTATTGATTTTTTTAAAAGTACCCTGTTGGCTCCAGAAAGGATTTGTGATGGCTCTAAGGCTCTGTAAACCTTACTGACTTGGGAAGTTAGTATGTAGACTTCTATGTTGGAAAGCCCCATATTTTCAGATCATAAATCCTTAAATTAGGAAAATTATATCCTGGCAGAAGGACTGTACCTGTACTTAAAACTATAAACCAGGATAGGGTATTTCCTTTCATCATCGATCTAATATTCTAGAAGTCTCTGGTTGAAGCCCTTATAGAGGCAGCCAGTCCAGAAATCTGTAGTAGCAGAATTATTTCTTCAGGTCTCTTGACTACAACTCTCTTAATGGTTTATAGCCCAGGAAAAGTCAAAAAACTACTCGGAAAACACTGACAAAGACTTATCAAGGAGACGGTCCTCCAGGCTGTCCACTAATGGGACCCACGAGATCCTAGATCCTGACTTGGTTGTATCAGATTTGGTTGATACGGTTACTACTGATCCTTTGCAAAACACATCATCTGGTACCAAGGAGTCTGAAGAAGGTGAGTCAGAGTCTGTTCTGGAATGGTCTTGCCAACATGCTCCCTGTCTAATGAGAATCAGTCTAAATCAATCATTGTGTACTGCCTTATACAAGTTTTAGATGGTCTTGAAATCAAGTTATTGAATTGGCTGCAGTGTTTCTTATATTCTTCGCTGAAGATTTAATAGACAAACTTCTGTTTGCATTTTTGATTGGTTTTGCTTATATGTGTCTGAATGTTGGGTTGGTGCAGTGCTTGAAGAGCCCTGTTCCTGTCTCTGTCTTTCTGATGCCATCTCACTCCAGTCCCTCTGCCTTTTTGATAATATTTCCAGCAGATCCTCCCTTCACTTTAGCTTCTTATTAGCCTTCGTCTTTGATATGCTCACAGCCCTGGCTATGTGTGCTGGAACCTGTGAATGTATTCTTGTATACCATGAAATGAATGGTTTCCTCTAAAAAGACCCTGGCTTTATCAGTTTCTTTTTTGTTTTAAATTTATTGATTAATTTATTTAGTTTTGGCTGCGTTGGGTTTTCATTGCTGCCCTTGGGCTTTCTCTAGTTGTGGCGAGTGGGGGCTACTCTTCATTGCGGTACGCAGGCTTCTCATTGCGGTGGCTTCTCGTTGCAGAGCACAGGTTCTAGGAGCACGGGCTTCAGTAGTTGTGGCTTACGGGCTCTAAGAGCGCAAGCTCAGTAGTTGTGGCCCATGGGCTTAGTGGTTCCATGGCATGTGGGATCTTCCTGGACCAGGGCTCGAACCTGTGTCCCCTGCATTGGCAGGTGGATTCTTAACCACTGTGCCGCCAGGGAAGCCCCTTTATCAGCCTTTTGTGGGACTTTTGGTTCTCAGATTATGTACGTGTATATGTTCCCCAATCTTTCTCGTTTTCTTCTAGGTCAGTTGAAATCTCCTTTGGAAGCTGGCCAGGTCTCATCTGCACTAACTTGCCACTCCATTGGGGATGGATTGGGGCCTGCAGGCTTGGAGTTGAACTGCAAGTCAATGGGCGAAAACACTATGAAAACGGAACCGGCTTCTCCCCTTGCTGAGTTACAAGAGATTTCTACGGTGGCAGGTTCATATTTAGAGTTAACATAATCCTCTTCTTATACTTTTGCTTCTCCTTTGATTGTGAACTAAAAAAAATGGATTTTCCTAATGATTTTTTTTTACCTTTTATTAATAATATTTTCTTATTTTAATGCTATATACATTTTAAAAATGCTATATACTTGTCATTTCTGATATTGCCAATTTGGCTTTCCTCTCTTTTCTTGATTAGTATAGCTAGGGATTTATCAATTTTTGTTGATAATTTCAAAGAACCAACATTTTACTTCAGTTTTCTCTATTTGTTTTTTTTTAATGTCATTGATTTCTGTTTTGATCTTTATTGTTTTCTTCCTTTAAATGTTTCTAGAAACATAGGTCATTAATTTTAGATTTTTCTTCTTTTCCAATATGAGTATTTAAAGTTATAAAATTTCCCACTAAGCACTGCTTCAGCTACATCCTACGAATTTTGGTATGTTGTATTTTCATTTTCATTCAATTCAAAATATTTATGATTTATTTGTTGACTATGGGTTACTTAGAAGTGTGTTGTTTCATTTCCAAGAGTATTGGTTTGTTTGTTTGTTTTTTTAAATTGATTCATGTTTGGTTGCATCGTGTCTTCGTTGCTGCGCACAGGCTTTCTCAAGTTTCGGCGAGCGGGGGCTACTCTTCGTTGCTGTGCGCAGGCTTCTCATTGCAGTGGCTTCTCTTGTTGCGGAGCACGGGCTCTAGGCGCGTGGGCTTCAGTAGCTGTGGCTTGCGTGGTCTAGAACTCAGGCTCCATAGTTGTGGTGCATGGGCTTAGTGGTTCCACGGCATGTGGGATCTTCCTGGACCCGGGCTCAAACCCACGTCCCCTGCATTGGCAGGCGGATTCTTAACCACTATGCCACCAGGGAAGTATTTTATAGATACCTTATTGTTATGATTTATAATGTAATTCCATTATAGTCAAAGAACATACTCTGCAGGATTTCAATCTTTTTTGTTTTTGTTTGTTTTTGGCTGTGCCGCACAGCATGCGGGATGTTCCCGACCAGGGATTGAACCTGGGCTGTGGCAGTGAAAGTCTGGAATCCTAACCACTAGGCCACCAGGGAACTCCTGAACTGTCCCCTTTGTAATGTGAAGTATAACTCTGGCTTTGGTGATTGTCTTTTACTTGAAGTGTACTTTGTCTGATATTACTCCAGCTTTCAAAAAAGGTACTCCAGCTTTCTTTTGTTTTTTGTATGCATGGTATATCTATTTCTATCACTTTTCTTTCAATATAACTATGTCTTTTAAGTTCAAAGTGTGTCTTTTATAGATAGATAGTTGGGTTTGGATTTTAACTGCAATGTTTAGTTACATTAAATGAAATTATTGATATGGTTGCTTTTAGGTCTGCCATCTCGCTTTTTGTTTTCTGTTTATCCCGTGTTTTGTTCTTTTACTTCTTTCTTGTTTTTTCAGGTCAACTGAATTTTTTAAAATCCCATTTTAATTCATCTATTAGCTTTTAGCTCTACTTGTTAGCATTTGTTTTAGAGGTTACTCTAGGCATTATGATATATATATATCCTTTTCATGGTTTAGAGTTAATATTGAACCACCTTATGTAAAATGTTGTATAATCCATTAACACCCCCTTTTTATGCTCTAGTTATGACATGAATTGTATCTATATGTGCTGGAAAGTCCACAATTTAGTATTATAATTTTTGCTCTAAACAATTACGTATTTTTTTTTTTTTTTTTTTTTTTTTTTTTTTTGAGGGGTA
>NW_006772681.1:2958972-2966578 GCF_000442215.2 Lipotes vexillifer | reverse complement strand
CATTACGGGGGCCTCTCACTGTTGTGGCCTCTCCCGTTGCGGAGCAACAGGCTCCGGACGCGCAGGCTCAGCGGCCATGGCTCACGGGCACAGCCGCTCCGCGGCACGTGGGATCTTCCCGGACCGGGGCACGAACCCGTGTTCCCTGCGTCGGCAGGCGGACTCTCAACCACTGCGCCACCAGGGAAGCCCAACAATTACGTATTTTAAAGAATAATACAAAAGAGATAGTGCTTTACGCACATATCTACCATATCTAGTGTTCTTCATTTCTTCTTCCTCTTTTTTTTTTTTCTGTAGTGCAGGTTTCCTGGTGACATTCTTTTGGTTTTTGTTTATTTGAACGTAACTTCATTTAATTTTCATTCTTAAAGGATATTTTCACTGGATATAGAATTGTGGGTTTACAGTTTTTTCCTTTAATTACTTTAAAGATGTTGTTCACAGTCCTCTATTGTTTCTGAAAGGAAGTTAGTAATCATTCATATTGTTGTTTCCCTGGTTGTAATGTGTTTTCTTTCTGGCTGCTTTCAGGATTTTCTTCTTTATCTTTGGTTTTTAGCGGTTTAACTACGATGTATTTAAATTTGTTTTTGTTTTGTATTTAACCTGCTCGAGATTCACTGAGCTTGAATATGAAAATTGATTTATTTCATCAAATTTATGTTAGATCTTTAGATACTGTCCCACAGATCACTGGGACTCTGTTGTCTTTTTTGTTTTCATTTAGTTTTCCCCCCTCATTTTCGGATGGAATTTTTTTTTTTTTTTTTTTTTTTTTTTTTGTGGTACGCGGGCCTCTCACTGCTGTGGCCTCTCCCGTTGCAGAGCACAGGCTCCGGACGCACAGGCTCAGCAGCCATGGCTCATGGGCCTAGCCGCTCCGCGGCATGTGGGATCTTCCCGGACCGGGGCATGAACCTGTGTCCCCTGCATCGGCAGGCGGACTCTCAACCACTGCGCCGCCAGGGAAGCCCGGTTTTACTTTTTAAGTTGTATTTTTTAAAATGAGGTTTAGCAGTTTTTCATATATATATATTTTTTTTTCGGTACGCGGGCCTCTCACTGTTGTGGCCTCTCCCGTTGCGGAGCACAGGCTCCGGATGCGCAGGCTCAGTGGCCATGGCTCATGGGCCCAGCCGCTCCGCGGCATGTGGGATCTTCCCAGACTGGGGCACGAACCCGTGTCCCCTGCATCGGCAGGCAGACTCTCAGCCACTGCACCACCAGGGAAGCCCCTTCATATGTTTATTGAATATGTTTATTTATTTATTTTTGTGAATTGTCTTTTCATATTCTTTTCCCACTTCCCCTAGGATTATTTGTTTTTGTTACTGATTTGCCAAGTGTCCTTTGTATATTATTATTATTAGTTAATTAATTTATTTTTGGCTATGTTGGGTCTCTGTTGCTGCATGTGGGCTTTCTCTAGTTGTGGTGAGTGGGGGGCCACTCTTCATTTTGGTGCACAGGCTTCTCATTGCGGTGGCTTCTCTTGTTGTGGAGCGAGGCTCTAGGCAAGCAGGCCTCAGTAGTTGTGGCACATGGGCTCAGTAGTTGTGGCACACGGGCTCAGTAGTTGTGGCACACGGGCTTAGTTGCTCCACGGCATGTGGGATCTTCCTGGACCAGGGCTCGAACACCTGTCCCCTGTTTTGGCAGGCGGATTCTTAACCACTGCGCCACCAGGGAAGTCCCATACATTGGTGTCACTTTTATTTATTGTATTTCATAGTACTGAAATTAAAAAATTTAAATCTACCTTCTTTTTTCCTCAGTAATTGATCATAGTGTGTGTATAATCAGTATTATTACATATGCATTTTCCCATATTATAAACTCCATATTAAAATCATTTTAATTATAATATAAGCCACCCTTTAAAAATCTTGATGAGATCAAAATATGTCTTCTACCCATGGCTCATGTTCCAAGGTTTGATTAACATTCATTTTTAAAAATTTATTTTGTAAAGTTTGACTTATCATTAATTGAAAGAGGTAGACTAGGGGAGAAGGGAATTAGTATAGGTAAATTCTCGTGTTTCCTAAATACCCATGAAGGCTGAAGGACTTGTAGGATAGCCGTCTTGTGGACTCAGCTATATTCTGAACTATGGCAGATTTTAATGGGGGGAAGACATGGCCTTATTGGAGAATTTAGCCAGAAAAAAGTTATGGAATCAAAACTCATGAAATTCTGTTGATGACTTGGTTCTGGACCTGGGAAGTGTTCCTTTGATAAACCTGGGTGGTCTGTAACTTTCTTCCTTCACTTGTATGGAGAGGATAGGCCCTGTAGTTCCCAGAGCAGAGCTTCCTGGGTATGTATGAGCCCAGAGGAAGAATGAAGAAACTTGTGGAGATTTGTGGGTCACGCATTGTTCGTGAAGATTTGTGGGTCACGCATTGTTCCTGGAGAAGACTGTGCAGACAAGCATTTTGTGAGAGACTCAGGGAAATAGTAGAGGTTAAATGAAATTGTCTTCCTGTAGTTAGGGCCTGAAAGGTTTGAAGAGATGCTGCACACATGGATGTGGAAGCTCTGGTTGTGTATCTTGTTTTGCTCAGTTCGGTTAGAGTGTCCTGTTGACCTGCTAAGTAATAGGTGCTGTAGTGGTGGCAGATCAGTCAGACTTAGTGCCTGCCTGGGAGGCATGACGTTTAAGCTGAATCTTGATGGATGTATAGCACTGTCCCATGAGTAACACATGAGGCTTAGGTATTCCAGTAAACGAAACTGTATGATTAGAGGATGCAGCACATCTCTTATTAGGCTATTTGAAATGGAGAGAAGGTAGTCAGTTGAATATTTAGTGATTCTGTATTTTGACACTACATACTTGTGACTTTACTTAATATAAGCTATCATGAAATCTATGCACGTATATACTCATTTGTGTTATACTAAATATAAATCTAATTTATATATTTAATAATAAATGTAAGGTTTGAAATTCTTTACCTTTCTTCTGGAAAGGCAAATTTCAAACATTAAGAGTAATTTAAATTTGGTCCAGTGGTTAGGGCTCAGCGCTTTCACTGCTGTGGCCTGGGTTCGATCCCTGTTTGGGGAACTAAGATCCTGTAAGCTGTGCGCGTGGCAGAAAAAAAAAAAAAAGGTAATTTAAATTATAAATAGAAAATTTTACAGTGTTAAAAGGTTAATGACATTTAAATACTTTTTTAATAAAAGTTTTCTGTAAAGACTATGTGTCTACAGAATTGCATACTTTTGTTCGGATAATTTCAATTTAGATTGGAGGGGCAGATTTTCTTTTTTTTTTTTTAATAAATTTATTTATTTATTTATTTTTGGCTGTGTTGGGTCTTCGTTGCTGTGCGCGGGCTTTATATAGTTGCGGTGAGCAGGGGCTACTCTTCGTTGTGGTGCTTGGGCTTCTCATTGCGGTGGCTTCTCGCTGCAGAGCACGGGCTCTAGGTGCTCGGGCTTCAGTAGTTGTAGCATGTTGGCTCAGTAGTTGTGGCACACGGGCTTAGTTGTTCTGTGGCATGTGGGATCTTCCCAGACCAGGGATCGAACCCTTGTCCCCTGCATTGGCAGGCAGATTCTTAACCACTGCACCACCAGGGAAGTCCCCTTCTTCTTCTTCTTGTTTTTGGTCTTGATCAGATTCTGTGTAGTTAACATAAACGCAGTGGCAGAGCAGTTCTTTGAAAAGAGTAAACTGAAAGTACTCAAGTATCATTCCTGGCTCATCCCTGGTGCCTTTATGTTGGTCTTCTGTTCCACTGGGTCCAGAGTGTTATGCCTCAGCCACTTGAGCTTGTGGATACAAGGGCTCTCTCCTTTCTTGCTGAGCCTCCTCTCAGTGGCAGGGCTCCTCTCCTCAGCCTGCTTTCTTTCCTGTGGGGGAAGTTATTAGACTTGGTGCGCAAATTTGGTGGAAATTTAATCTTAGAATTTAGTAGTCCATGTTTTGGCATGGAAAACTCTCTATAACAGCCATGTCCCTTAACTCAGCAGACTGAACTCTTCATTATGGTGTGTTAAGGGTGGTGTTACATTAGACATCACTTGAAATTGGAAATGAATTGTTCCTACACCACTGGGAAATATGCTGAGCAGATGAGATGAGTGAGAGGACTAGGTCAGAGGCTAAATCCCAGTGCTTGTTTTAAAGTTTTCATACACATAGAGTTTCTGTCTCGTGTCAGTTAATTTAGCTGCATCTCTGGTTTGTGGAGAAGATGGAAATAAGTTAAAGTGAGGGTGGCACAGGTGAGTCTTGGGAAAGATGATAGGAAGATTTTTTGTTGTCTTGCTTCTCTATGTTGCACATAGGATTTTCTGGGGAATAATTTTGAAACCACTGCAACTAACTGAAGCACTTGCCCATTTTCCAAGAGAGTGTATAGTAATGGTAATGGTCCAGTTACCTGGATCTTGAGCTATGAGGAGTAAAAGCAGCATGGATTCCATTGCTGTTCTCTTTTGGAGTAGGCTCTAAGCTATTTGCTTTCATAACTTAAATGCCAGAGGGGAATGCAGTTGAAATTGTTCTACTTGGGTAAGCATTTGTGTATTCTGTAAAACAGAAATTAGAATAGATGTCCTTAGAAGTTGCAATCTCAGATTAGTCTCTAAATCTGGGCCCAAACTATTGGGTCATTCACAGATAACCAGGGCTGTTGGAAAATGGGCTGCCGTCCCTTCATTCATTTCAGTCAGGGAATATTTAACAAGTACCTACTAAGTGGCAGACTCTCTTCTAAGCTGTGTCATTTGTGAATATTCTACATGAACCATAGAATGAATAAGAGAGAAGACCCAATAGAAGTACAGGCTTATTCAGCTAATTTTTTTGTTTTTTAACTAAATACCTGTTAGAAATGGGGTACTACCACGAGGTGTAGTGTCCCATTGTTATGTTGTTAGTTATAAAATAAATAGGAAGTTATTTGTCACTGAATTATTAAACATTTATAGATGATTTACTTGTAAATTAACCAGGTTAGTTTCAGTGTAATGCCTATAATAGTTCTTGCAAATGATTTATTTTTAAATTAACATGGTCCGGTTTAGTGTAATGCTTACGATAGTTTAGGTTTCAGACACTTGTGTTCTTCCATGTTTTCTTGAGTAGGAGAGTCATTGACCTATAGCCATTGTAGTTTGGGGAGTTGGGAGTGTCTGTGGTCTGTCATCAGACATATAGTGGTTGAACATTGGCTGAGAATTCATTGTTCTGGGGGTTAGAGAAATGAATGAGACATCTGGTCAATGTCCTTGTAGGTCTTTCTGTCCAGAGGAATGAATAAGGCTGCAGGTACCTGCATTACAAGAGAGACAGTTAAGGTGGTGTCATGAGAAATACTTAAAACTATGGGAGAGAAAACTGACAGTGATAATGTGTGCCTGCCACATGGAAGTTGAACTCAGGATTAGCTTGTTGAGCCCTTACTATATGCCTTGGAGCTCTGCTGTCAGTGAATGGGGCACTCTTGGTCTTAGTGTTCATTAAATGCTCTTTGGATCTGACTATGGAGAGAGGTGATATTTAGGTTGGTGGTTTGGGGGCAGGGGTGGAAGAATATCGAACTTGCACAGGGCCTTGAAGAATGAGTATCACTTAGGTATTTGGAGATGGAGGCAGAGCAGTATCAACAGCATAATCATAGGGTGTTTTCTGAGACTATTAAGTGTGCTTTCTGACTTAATTGCAGGCTTCCTGAAGTGGGTTAAGGCTGAGCAGGTAAGTTTCTGCCAAACTGAGGTCAGTTGCTTTGAGTTGCTTTTCTGTTTATGGAGCTATTGGAAATGCTTCGTTTGCAGGATAGGGAGATAGCCATCAAATGTTCACTTGGATCTCTGTTGGTAAGGTTGCTTTCCTCCTACTTAGCTGTTCTGTGGCCTTAAGGCATTTTAAAGTTTTTTTTTTTTTTTTTTTTTTTTTGCGGTATGCGGGCCTCTCACTGTTGTGGCCCCTCCCGTTGCAGAGCACAGGCTCCGGATACACAGGCCCAGCGGCCACGGCTCACGGGCCCAGCCGCTCCGCGGCATGCGGGATCCCCCCGGACCAGGGCACGAACCCGTGTCCCCTGCATCGGCAGGCGGACTCTCAACCACTGCGCCACCAGGGAAGCCCTAAAGTATTTTTTTAATGAATTGTTTGACAATAAGTTGCAGACTTTTACCCCTGAATATTTTGATGTATATTTCCTAAAAACATGAGGGCATTCTCTTATGTTACCACAATTATCAAAATCAGGACCTTATTCAAACTCCACCAGGGATTTCATTGGCACCTTTTACCTCATTTATGGAAGTGATCTTGTCTTCAGCACTTTCTTTTTTCGTAAGTTGCTTTTCTATATTCATAAATTTGTAGAGAAATCTAGAAAAGTACAAGAACAATGAAACTAACATTCATGTTTCCCACCACCCAGAACTGTTGGTATTTGGTCATGAGTGAGTGCCTCAGGTCCTTACTCTGGCCTGCAGTGGCCCTGCTTCTTCTGGCCACCTGTAACCTCTCCAGTTTCATCTTTCCTCAGTCTCTGTCCTTCCTGCTGCCTCTGCTCCAGCCACAGGCCTCCTTGCTATCCTGTAAGCACAGCAGGTACACTCTCACCTCTGGGCTTTCATTCAGCACGCTTATTATTATTATTTTTTAAATATTTTCTTGGCTGTGCCGTTGCGGCATGTAGGATCTTAGTTCCGCGACCAGGGACTGAACATGCGCCCCTTTCATTGGAAGCGCAGAGTCTTAACCACTGGACCACCAAGGACATCCCTCAGCACACTTTTATTGAATACCTTTTATTCCCAGCCAGAGCAAAATGGATCCATTGGAAAACTTATTTCATCAGGCAGTTAGTGGGTAACATTTATCATCAGATCATTCATTCAGCAATTGCTTGAGCATTTCTTAGGTACCAAAACTTTGGAGGGGGGGTGAGAGGAAAGCTGGAAGCATTAATGAAAACACAGAAAGATGAATAAGTTATCTCCTTGACCTCAGAAAGACACTTACAAGAATGGATCGTTCTGGGGCTTCTCTGGTGGTGCAGTGGTTAAGAATCCACCTGCCAATGCAGGAGACACGGGTTCGAGCCCTGGTCTGGGAAGATCCCACATGCCACGGAGCAACTAAGCCCGTGCGCCATAACTACTGAGCCTGCGCTCCTAGAGCCCATGAGCCACAACTACGGAGCCCAAGTACCACAAATACTGAAGCCTGCACGCCTAGAGCCCGTGCTCCACAACAAGAGAAGCCACGACAATGAGAAGCCTGCACACAGCAACGAAAAGTAGCCCCCGCTTATCACAACTGGAGAAAGCCTGCGCACAGCAACGAAGACCTAACACAGCCATAAATGAATGAATGAATGAATGAATGGATTGTTCTGGATACTTCCAGTTGACTAGTGGTGAATAGCATTATTGATTGATCATTGTTCAGCTTAAGCATTTCTAGATCTGCCATAATGTTGACAACTTTTCCAAACAAAATTTCAAGTACGTCCTAGTTTTTGACGCAGTGATTCTTTTCCAACATATATGATCAGATAAAGAATCTACTTGGGGGCTTCCCTGGTGGCGCAGTGGTTGAGAGTCCGCCTGCCGATGCAGGGGACACGGG
>NW_006772681.1:2940549-2958846 GCF_000442215.2 Lipotes vexillifer | reverse complement strand
AAAAAAAAAAAAAAAAAAAAATCTACTTGGAAAATAAAGGTGAACAGGTATTTTAATATTTTCTAAGATATTAAAAGTTAAATCACATCAGTTAATCATTAGTATTCTTCATTGAAAAACAACATGGCAGGAACTTAAGATCATTACAGACTTTGTGCACTTAGTATGGTCATCACTATTGAGTCATAAGGAGACAGCAATGAAAGGTTTTATTTAATGATGATTTTTAAAATTTAAATTTGCTTTTTCACAATTAGAACACTAAGGAATACTAATTCTTTATAAGTACTACTTTTTAAAAAAATTAATATATTAATAAATCAGTAAGTAAATTATACTCTTTATTGAAGTATAATTGCTTTACAATGGTGTGCTAGTTTCTGCTTTATAACAAAGTGAATCAGCTATACATATACATATATCCCCATATCTCCTCCTTCTTGCATACTTGATTTAACCAAATCTAAACATAATCAACCCCTTTACCCTTATGCTGATTAACTCTTACTATCAACTCTTGATTATCACCCTCCGTGACTTTTCAGGATTCCTTTGTCTTATGTTTAGCTTTACATTTTTCTAAATGCCTCAATTAGTCATTGTTACTATTATTATTGTCACTATTTAACAGTTTCTTTGCTTACAATTACTTCTTGCATCTCACATTTTCCTTCTGGGTTCAATTAACCTATTACTGAAGATCATGCTTTAGTGGTTTTTCCAGGGCAAATCTTTGAATAATGCAGTACTACTTCTTGATGAATTTTCACAACTACTCTGATGTAAAGGCAGTTAGGACCCTTGTTTAAAAATTATTAGGGCTTCCCTGGTGGTGCAGTGGTTAAGAATCCGCCTGTCAATGCAGGGGATTTGAATTCGAACCCTGGCCTGGGAAGATCCCACATGCTGTGGAGCAACTAAGCCTGTGTGCCACAACTACTGAGCCTGTGCTCTAGAGCCCGCGAGCCACAACTACCGAGCCCACGTGCCACAACTACTGAAGCCCTTGCACCCAGAGCCTGTGTTCCGCAACAAGAGAAGCCCTGACAATGAGAAGCCCGCGCACCACAACGAAGAGTAGCCCCCACTCACCGCAACTAGAGAAAGCCCACGCACAGCAACGAACACCCAACACAGCCAAAAATAAATAAATAAATTTATTTTAAAAAAATTATTATATGAAGAGTCGTTTTGCTGGTTTTTTCCCCCTGCATATTTCAAAACCGATATATGCTAGGAAAAATTAAAACTAAGTAAAAGGAAAAAAAAAGGTGAAAAGTCCTCCCTTACTCTTCTCACTCTTGAAGGAACCATGGAACAGTTTGATGTGTGGTCTTCCATCCTTCCACACATGGTTCTGTGCATATGCAAACATACATGTACCCATGTAGCTTTTTTTAAAATAAATTTATTTTTTTTAAATTTATTTTATTTTTGGCTGCGTTGGGTCTTCGTTGCTGCGTGCAGGCTTTCTCTGCTTGTGGCGAGCAGGGCTACTCTGCGTTGCAGTGGGCGGGCTTCTCATTGCGGTGGCTTCTCTTGTTGCGGAGCACGGGCTGTAGGCGCGTGGGCTTCAGTAGTTGCAGCACGCGAGCTCAGTAGTTGTGGCATATGAGCCCTAGGGCACACGGGCTTCAGTAGTTGTGGCGTGCGGGCTCAGTAGTTGTGGCTCACGGGCTCTAGAGTGCAGGCTCAGTAGCTGTGGCGCACGGGCTTGGTTGCTCTGCGGCATGTGGGATCTTCCCAGACCAGGGATCGAACCCATGTCCCCTGCATTGGCAGGCGGATTCTTAACCACTGTGCCCTAGGGAAGCCCCCCATGTAGCTTTTTTAAAACACAGTAATAGGGGGCTTCCCTCGTGGCGCAGTGGTTGAGAATCTGCCTGCTAATGCAGGGGACACGGGTTCGAGCCCTGGTCTGGGAAGATCCCACATGTCGCGGAGCAACTAGGCCCGTGAGCCACAACTGCTGAGCCTGCACGTCTGGAGCCTGTGCTCCGCAACAAGAGAGGCCGGGATAGTGAGAGGCCCGCGCACCGCGATGAAGAGTGGCCCCCGCTTGCCACAACTAGAGAAAGCCCTTGCACAGAAATGAAGACCTAATGCAGCAAAAATAAATAAATTAATTAATAAACTCCTACCCCGAACATCTTCTTAAAAAAAAACCAACACAATAATAGAATCATATTCTTATATTAGTCAATGGCTTGTCATCTTAATTTATAGTATTTTTCCATGTCAGTTCATAGTTCTTTCACGATTACGCATGACTTATTTCGTTGGGTGGGTATTCCATAATTTAACTATCCACTGCTGAAAGATATTTAAGGTATTTCTAATTTTTCACTATTAATTTGCCTGTTTTATAGAAGAGCCTAGTACTTGGCAAGAAGGGGTAACTTAGCCAGAGTTAGAGTAGCACATTTCCTAATAGCTGGGTCATTCTGACTCCCGTCTTCTGACTGAGTACCTAATGCCATGTGATGAGATGCTGGGTGCTATATAAATCAAGTGATGTGAACACAGTCCCTGCCTTTAGAGAGGTTGTGCAGTATGTGACACAGAACTTGCACTGCTCTCGAGGGCAGTTGTTAAAGCAGTGTGTATACTCTGAGTAAGAGGCTTAGTAGGGTGGCCTACTAAGAAGAGCAGTGTGTGGTACAAGTGATGTCAGTACTCCAGGCAGGGTGGTGCCTTTGGAATTCTTTAATTTGAGGTGGGGAGGAAGTGTTGATCTGGAAATTGAATGGTTTTCCTGGTGTTTCTTTTGGAACATGGGCTTAGTGGTGAGTACAGGACATCCAGAAAGATTGCTGGGAGAGAGGGGGGGTTGTTGAGAACTCATTCACCAGGAATGTGTTATGTAAGTAAGCAGGAAGGAGGGCGGGATCATCCTCAGAAACATCCAGTGAGGCCCCTGGAGGCCAGGATGCTGCTGTTTTAGTCACTGTTTAGAGGTTGCTGTCCTGAGCTGGTGCCAGTCTTGGAATTTCTAACTTGGGGTGAAGTCATGATCTGAGAGATTAGTGTGAAGGAGGCTCTTGGGCAGCAGGAGGGAGATCTGGGAAGGCAACACTATCTAGTCTAGAGCAGAAGAGGGGCGTTAGCTGCATATGGAGCAGCTTTGGCATTTGAGGCAGCTCTGCCATCTTGTGGAATAAATGCTCAGTGATTTTTGTGAGGGCTGAGTGTGGATAGCCTTGGCAGGGTTGCTTTCCTCACACTTAGCTATTCTGTGACCTCATAGTATTTTTTAGATATATATTAAAGACGTTTTTATTTCGAAATAATTTAAGGCTTATTAAAAAATTGCAAAAATAATATAAAAAATTCCTGTATATGTTCAACCAGATTCTATGCTTAGTTGCTCTGCGCCATGTGGGATCTTCCTGGACCAGGGCTCGAACCCACGTCCCCTGCATTGGCAGGTGGATTCTTATCCACTGTGCCACCAGGGAAGTCCCTCTATGCATTTTCATAATAACTTTTTCCCCCTCTGTAACCATGCATGGGGTCATACAGTATGTACTGGGCAACTTCCTGTTTTCATTGAACAGTGTATCTTGAGATTATCCATATCAGTATCAGTAAGTACAGAGCTACTTCATTCTTTTAAATGACTGATTAGGATTACATAGTGCAGACTTCCCATAAATTATTTAACTGTTCCTCTGTTTATGGACATTTTGTTATTTATTTTATTTATTTATTTTTTTTGCGGTACGCGGGCCTCTCACTGTTGTGGCCTCTCCCGTTGTGGAGCACAGGCTCTGGACGCGCAGGCTCAGCAGCCATGGCTCACGGGCCCAACCGCTCCGCGGCATGTGGGATCTTCCCGGACCGGGGCATGAATCCGTGTCCCCTGCATCGGCAGGCGGACTCTCAGCCACTGCGCCACCAGGGAAGCCCCATTTTGTTATTTTTTTATTCTGAACATTTGACTGGACTGTGAATATTTAAATCTGTTTACATTTCTCTTTGCTTGCTTTTTGTTGCTTTGCAGCTGAGAAAGTTATTCCTTCACAGACTTGAAAAAGGTTTCATTCGTTATAGAATTTCAAGTACATGTCAAAAAGTATTAAACTACTGGGGTCATGTGGTGTCTTTGTTGACAAGAATACCAACTGTATTAGGGGTCACTGCTGAGGAAACACAGGACGATGATCCTTATTCTCTGTCTGGAGAAGTGACAAACAGCAGATCCAAGAGCAGATCCGCAGTGCTAAAGGTGGGGTGCAGTAGATAGTCATTTGTGCCAGGAGTTGATAGCATGTGGTCCCTGAGAGCCAGGGCCATCTGGATGCCTTCCTGCATTTGGAGTGAGCTGGTTCTGAGTGGAAGTAAAGACTTGGCTGAGGCAGTGAGGAATGGCAGGGAGCGGGCACAGCCTGAGCAGTGGTGCAAGCCATGAGAGCATAAAGCAGATGCTGGGGCCAGCAGTTGGCTGGGGTAGCTGCTGAGGGCTCATTGTGGATTAATTAATGGGAGATGAGTTTGGAAAGCAAGATGGTGCTTAGATTGACATGGGCTTAGAATTCCAGACTGAGTATTGCCAGCCAGAGTGAATACCATCATCATAGTTAATTCAACTGTGAGGTTTTGAGGTACTGGCAGTGGGTATACAAAACAACTACTGAAGCCCGCATGCCTAGAGCCCGTGCTCCACAATGAGAAGCCACCGCAATGAGAAGCCCGTGCGCCACAACAAAGAGTAGACCCCGCTTGCTGCAACTAGAGAAAGCCCACGTGCAGCAACGAAGACCCAACACATACAAAAATAAATAAATAAAATAAATTTAATAAAAGGGGGGGTGTTATATAGGACATTATTTCTAAGCCAAGTTTCAGAAAACATAGTTTAAAAACCTTTTTTATTAAAAGGTGATATATGCTTATCATAAAAGGGAAAGTATAAAGCATTGCCCCAGCAAATAGAAAACAAGAGAGCTTCTGATCCTACTCTGTGTTATCTTTTGCTGTGTGACAGTATTACTACAAACATAATAATAGTAGCTTAAAACAACATATTTATTTTCTCACAGTTTCTGTGGGTTGAGAAGTCTAGGGTTAACAGGGTTGACAGGGTTCTCTGCAAGGCTGAAATCAAGGGGCTGGCCAGGGCTGTGTTCTCATCTGAAAAATCTACTGGGGAAGGGTCTGCTTCCAGGCTCACATGGTTGTTGGCAGCATTCAGTTCCTTGCAGGCTGTCAGACTGAGAGCTACAGTTTTATTATTTTTTTAAATATTCTTCTTCCTCCCGCCCTCCCTCCCTCCCTCCCTCTCTCTCTTCTTTCTTTCTTTTCTTTCTGTTTATTTATGGCTATGTTGGGTCTTTGTTGCTGCGCGCAGGCTTTCTCTAGTTGCAGTGAGCAGGGGCTACTCTTCCTTGCGGTGCCTGGGCTTCTCTTTGTGGTGGCTTCTCTTGTTACGGAGCACGGGCTCTAGGTGTGCAGGCTTCAGTAGTTGCAGCTCGCAGGCTCTAGAGCACAGGCTCAGTAGTTGTGGTACACAGGCTTAGTTGCTCCACGACATGTGGGATCTTCCTGGACCAGGGCTCGAACCCGTGTCCCCTGCATTGGCAGGCGGATTCTTAACCACTGCACCACCAGGGAAGTCCCGAGAGCTGCAGTTTTTTAGTGGGTGCTCTCAGTTCCTTGCCACATGGGCTTCTCCATAGAGTAGGTCACAGCGTAGCAGCTTGTTGCATCTAGCCCGCAAGGGAGAGTGCCTGCTAGTAAGATAGGTGCTACAGTCTTACATAACATAATTATGAAAGTGACATGCTGTCACCTTTGCCTGTTCTATTAGAGGCAAGTTATAGGTCCTGCCCACACTCAAGTAGAGGGGATTACACATGGGCGTGAATACCAGGAGGCAGGATTATTAAGAGACATTTTATAGTCTGTTTCTACCCTTCCACCGCAAAAAAAAAGAAAAAAAAGAGAACATTCCTTAGAGTTATGCCGTTATTAAAAGCAAATGCAAATTCTGTGGACCATTTTACCCCTCATATACCAAGGTATAGTAGTAATTTGGGAGAGGTAAGAGCAGAGGGTGACTTGGGATTTTGAGCCTGGGAGCCTAGGATAGAACTCTATGCTTTGCCTCAATTCTTCCATACAAAAATCCTCAGCATGAGGAAGAGCACAGCATTTAAATGGTAAATACCCATAACTACTTGCAAATACTGATGTCCATACTACTTTCTAAAACAAAAATAAATTGGTGTCAGTAGTTTACCCTCTATCCCAAGGATAATTTGATTACTCCTGGCTTTTGAACCAGGCTCCCTGGAGGATTTTTTTTTTTTTAATTTATTTGGCTGTGCTGGGTCTTTAGTTGTGGCACGTGGGATCTTTGGTTGCGGCATGTGAGATCTAGTTCCCTGACCAGGGATTGAATCCGGGCCCCCTGCATTGGGATCACTGAGTCTTAACCACTGGACCATCAGGGAAATCCCACTCCCTGGAGGATTTTATTTACATATTTTCTGCCCTTTGTCGCCTAGTAACTGCTCTCATGTTGACGAAGGACCATAGTATCCCTAGAGTGGATGATGTCATTTAGCTGGTGCCATCAGTGACGTATGTTCCAATGAACTGTCCTCCCATTGGGAAATAGACACTGTGTGTGAGACTTGGGATTTTTGTAGACTGTGGCCCAGCAGGCCCTTTTGGCAACCATTTCTCCTGGTTGCTTGACCATGCTTCTATCACCATATTTCTTTTGTCACAGGAACACCATTCTGGGGAGGAGTGTAATATAATATATAAAATAATTATATTCTTTCTACTGTGAAATAATATGGGTATTATAACATGGAAGAATAGGGAAAAAAATCACATTTTTTTACCTTGGAATCTCAAATGCAAAATGGGTACCATTGTTTATATTCTTACTATTCTAAACAAAAAATACACTATTTTATATGTTATTCTTATATATAATTTTGTTTTGCTGAAACTTTCTTTTAAATTTTATTTATTTATTTATTTATGGCTGTGTTGGCTCTTCATTTCTGTGTGAGGGCTTTCTCTAGTTGCAGCAAGCGGGGGGCCATTCTTCATCGCGGTGCGCCGACCTCTCACTATCGCGGCCTCTCGTTGCAGAGCACAGGCTTCAGACGCGCAGGCTCAGTAATTGTGGCTCACTGGGCTAGTTGCTCCGCGGCATGTGGGATCCTCCCAGACCAGGGCTCGAACCCGTGTCCCCTGCATTGGCGGGCAGATTCTCAACCACTGCGCCACCAGGGAAGCCCTGAAACATTTTTTTGAGGGTTTTCTTTAGCATAGTTATGCTGTGCATATTCTGTTTTAAAATTCTTCCTTTTAAAATTTAAAACAGGGCTTCCCTGGTGGTGCAGTGGTTGAGAGTCCGCCTGCCGATGCAGGGGACACGGGTTCGTGCCCTGGTCCGGGAAGATCCCACATGCCGTGGAGCGGCTGGGCCCATGAGCCATGGCCGCTGAGCCTGCGCGTCCAGAGCCTGTGCTCTGCAACAGGGGAAGCCACAACAGTGAGAGGCCCGTGTACCGCCAAAAAAAAAAAAAAAAAAGTAAAACATTTTTACTGGTTGCATCATTTTGCTGTTCCTGTTGTGCTTTTATTAATTACCGCTAACACCTCAGTGTTTGATTAATAAAGTGGGGCAATTAGATGTTAAATTTTGTCAGGTCGTGCCCTGGTACGTGGATCCCTGGCTGGGATTATGCATAACTTTGTTGGAAGCAAACAACTGTGAGGTCAGTGCCAACCCAGATGACGGCTAATGTTCAAGTAACCTATTGCAGTTAGTAATAGGCTTTCTCTTCTCTTCACGGAAACATGTGGGAGCCTTGTGAAATAAGTATTTTTATTCCCATTTGATGGTAAGGAAACTGTCTTGGAGAGGCTGACTCTCTTGTTTGAAGTAGTAGTGCCCTGAGCTGAGTACCGTAGGGGTAAAGAATGGAGTGCACTCCTCATTTCAGTATTTTATGAAAAGGAATGAACAGAACTAACTGTAATACAAATAGAAAGGGACAGATGCTATAAGATTTATTTTCCATGAAGTACTTATGGGAATTCAGAGAAGGCAGGATAGAATGTTTTTTGCTCAGAGACCAAGGAAAAAGCATCGTACAAGTAGGTGGCCTTTGAAGGCTGAACAGGGCTTGGTTTGCATGTGGGAGAGGTGTGCCAGAGGCCTGCACTGGCTGAACTGGCAGTTTTCATTGTGCATACAGAGGGCTTATTTGGCTGCCATATGGGAAAATTAGGATAAAATTGTGAAGTCTGGAAAATGCAATTTTTCATATCTCTAAAAAATATGTTGTGTTCAGCTTGCAAGACCTTCGTGAAAAAGGAACAGTTGCTTAAGTCTTGGGATGTTTGATCTACTTCTTCATTTGTGAGTCTGAAGTTATAGTTTTGTTTTCTTTTTTAAATATTTATGTTATTTATTTATTTTCCTTATTTTTTTGGCTGTGCCAGGTCTTTGTTGCAGCGCGCAGGCTTCTCTTTAGTTGCAGCGTGCAGGCTCCAGGGCACGTGGGCTCTGTAGTTTGCGGCACACGGGCTCTCTCGTTGAGGTGCGCAAGCTTAATTGCCCTGCGGCATGTGGGATCTTAGTTCCCTGACCAGGGATCGAACCAGTGCTCCCTGCACTGGAAGATGGACTGTTTACCACTGGACCACCATGGAAGTCCCTGAAGTTACAGTTAATTGTGTAATTTATCAGATTTTGTCACAGGCTATTATCCACAATTAATTTTATCCTCTTTGCTGCTTGTCTCACCCTGATGCTTGTGTTGATTGTGTTTTCTCCACATTGCAAGGTAGGTTATATTTACTGGCTTATAATCAGCAGAGCTTGTATATCAATGAGTTATATATATACTTCACTGAGTTGAGTTTATGGGGGTAATCTTATTACTTCCTGAACTTCTGTGGTTGAAGATTCATAATTCTCAAGCCTTTCTTATTCCTTCAGACAAAAAGCAGCAACTCATTTTGTCTTATTAACGTTGCCATCTTGAAAAGAGCTCTTGGTTTGGCCAGGGGCTTCATGACAGTGACACCAGGTAGTGTCTTTTCTCTTGGGGAGTTTATCTGTTTACCTGAGCCTCTTTGATCCTAATACCACCTCTGAGGCAGGTGGCCACCTGAGTGCCAAGCTTGTTTACCTTTGGAGGACCAGCTGTTTCCACTGTCTGCTTACCTGTGAGGAATCAAGGGTTTTGCTTTTGGGGGGGAAGGTTTTTATCCTGCCAAACTAAACGTATTTCCTTTTGAGAGGCTTACTGGATTGGTAGACTGTCTGTCTTAATCCATTTGGGCTGCTGTAACAGAATACCATAGACTGGGTGGCTTATAAACAACAGAAATGTATTTCTCACAGTTCTGCAGTCTGGGAAGTTCAAGATCAAGGTGCCAGCAGATTCAGTGTCTGGTGAGGGCCAGCTTCCTAGTTCATAAACAGCTATATTCTCACAGTAACCTCACATGGAGGAACGGGCAAGGGAGAATTCTGAGGTCTCTTTTATAAGGGCGCTAGTCTTATTCATGAGAGCACTGCCTTTATGACCTAATCACTTCCCAAAAGCTCCGCCTCCAAATACCATCACATTGGGAATTAGGTTTCACCATATGAATTTTGGGGGTCTAGTATAGCACTGTCAGACTAGGTATATCTTTATTTCAGCAGATAGTTTGACCATATCACTTTTAAAATCTGTCTATGGACAAGGAGGAAATAGATATATGAGTGCATTGGTAATCTGTACAGATGCAGTTCAGTTGGTTCAGGTAACTCTACCCAGAGGGTACATTAATTGATTGGTGTCAGCCTGAAGCTTGTTCTGAAGGCTGTCCTCAGCTCTGTCCTACTGGATCTTTATCAGCAGCTTGGATAAAGACCTAAGAATACATAGGATTACAGAAACGAGTTATAAAATTCTTGGACTAAAATAATAAGATGGAGTTTATTAGGGTTAAATGTAACTTCCAGTGTATAGTTTGATAAAACTTTTGGGGGAAATGGAAATGCACTTGTGTTTTAAAAAGACAAACAGGACAAAGTTCAGGATTTGGGTGGATCAAGCTTGGTGTACTGTCCAGCACCATGTAATATAATATTTTTGAAAATTTTGGGGAGGCTGAATTAGTGAAAGTAAGATGTCCTGAAAGGTGGGGGTAATAATCCCATTGAATGGCCATGCTAGGAATCTTGTGGTTGGTTTTGGATTTCACATTTCTAGTAGGGTGTAGACAAAACTGAATGCTTACAGAGTGATGTGTCTCCCAGCCAGAGCTTATGAGGGCTGGTCAAAGGAATGTTTCACTCTGGTTGATAATTATAATATTGGGTTGGCAAAAAAGTGCCTTTGGTTTTTAAGCAAAAATAAAAGACACATTTTTCATTTTCACCAAGAACTTTATTGAACAACATACTCACCCTTATGTTCCACTATCTTCTGCCATTTTTCAGGCAACTTCATAATTCCATCTTCCCCAAACTTTTTATCTCTTTGAGCAAAGAACTGTTCCAGGTGCCTTTTACAGTCTTCCAGGGAATTTTTCCATTAAGAGAATTTTGTAAAGACCATAAATGGAAATCCAAAGGTGCAGTGTCTGATGAATATGGTGGATGAATCAGAACTTCCCAGCCAAGCTGTAAGTTTTTGCCTGGTCATCAAAGAAACAGGTGATGTGGCATTATCCTGATGGAAGATTATGCGTTTTTTGTTGACTAATTCTGGACGCTTTTCGTCGAGTGCTGCTTTCAGTTGGTCTAATTGGGGGCAGTACTTGTTGGAGTTAATCGTTTGGTTTTCCAGCAGGAACTCATAATAGAGAACTCCTTTCCAATCCCACCATATACACATCACCTTCTTTGGATGAAGACCGGCCTTTGGTGTGGTTGGTGGTGGTTCATTTTGCTTGCCCCACGGTCTCTTCTGTTCCCCATTATTGTATAGTAGGGGCCCCCAATCCCTGGGCTGCAGACTGGTGCTGGTCTGAGGCCTGTTAGGAACTGGACCACACATCAGGAGGTGAGTGTTGGGCAAGCGAGTGAAGCTTTATCTGGTGCCCCCATTACCGCCTGAACCATCGCCCCCCACCCCCACCCCAGGTCCGTGGAAAAATTGTCTTCCAGGAAAGCAGTCCCTGGTGCCAAAAAGGTTGGGGGCTGCTGTTGTACAGTATCCATTTTTCATTGCCCGTCACAATTTGTTTTAAAAACGGAACGTTTTCATTATGTTTAAGTAGAGAATCGCATGCAGAAGTACTGTCAAGAAGGTTTTTTTTGCTTATCTTACGTGGAACCCAAACATCAAAGTGATGAACATAATCAAACTGGTGCAAATGATTTTTAGTGCTTGATTTGGATCTTTTGAGTATTTTGGCTATCTCCCTCGTGGTATAACGTTGATTGTTCTCAATTAATGTCTTGATTTGATCATCGTCAACCTCATTTCAGCTGGTTTGCCTTACCGTGGAGCATCATCTAGCGAGAAATCTCTAGCATGAAACTTCGCAAACCACTTTTTTTTTTTTTTTTTTTTTTTTTTTTTTTTTTTTTTTTTTTTTTTTTTTTTTTTTGCGGTATCCAGTCCTTTCACTGTTGTGGCCTCTCCCGTTGCAGAGCACAGGCTCCGGACGCGCAGGCTCAGCGGCCATGGCTCACGGGCCTAGCCGCTCCGCGGCATGTGGGATCTTCCTGGACCGGGGCACGAATCCTTATCCCCTGCATGGCAGGCGGACTCTCAACCACTGCGCCACCAGGGAAGCCCGCGCAAACCACTTTTGACACGTTCGATCAGTCACAACACCTTCTCCATACACTGCACAAATCTTTTGCATTTTAGTTGAGTTTTTACCCTTCTTGAAATAATAAAGCATGATAAGCTGAAAATGTTGCTTTTTTTTTCCATCTTCAATATTAAAAATGGCTACACAAAAATTCACTAGTTTTGATAAGGTTTTTTTTTAATGCATGCTGATATGACAGCTGTCACATACAGTCTAGCAAAATTGTTTCGTATGAAGTTAAAGACAAGTGCAACTAGAGCCATCTTACGGAAAAAACTGAAAGAAACTTTTGGCCAACCCAGTATCTGTCTCTTGCCACATTCCATAAATGACATAAGCCTGTTTATCAAGATTATTTTATATTTGAAATAATATATATACATTCTTTTCTAAATATTCTTTTTTTAAACTTCTACTGGTCTTTATTAAAAGGAAAACTATTATCTGAAAACAAAGACCCAATGTAGTCTCAGGCTAAGTATCATTGACAGAACCCCTCAAGCTACAGCCCAGGCACCTAATCTTGGCACTACAATGTTGTCCTTGACTCTGCCCTCTCTCTCCCCATCTCAAACTCTGGGGATTCGCTTCCTACCAGGATATTCCTCTCCAGCCAGGCAAGATATCTCAGCCTCCAGGACCCCACCCTTCCTGCCAGGATGGTGGCCACAGGGTCATCCCCCTATCCCCGCCCCCTGCACACCTGGTCAAGGTGACTGCTACACACGCGGGGCCGCCACACTCTGAAATTGTCTTGTCAGCACCCTGGATACACTTGAAACGTCTTTAAAGTCTCCAGCCCATTAACAATAGGGTCACTACAACAATAGGGCAGATGCAACCTCCTCTGAGCTCAGTGTGGTGGCGTCCAAAGCTCCTAAAATCCGAGACTTAGGTTCTCCCACCCCATGTCACTCCCTGGGGCATAAGAACTACTACTCAGCCCTCAGGCCTCAGCTCGAAGGTTTCTTCTCTAAGAAGCCTGCCCGGCACTCGACAGGCCGAACCCGGCGCCCTCTCCTGGGGGCCCCATGCCCCCTCAGTCTGGGCAGAGATGACACCCGGAGTCAGGCACCATCCCGGCCCCTTCCAGGGCCAGGGGCTCCTCGGGTGCAGGAGGAAGCCGAAATGCGCAGTTACGGCGTCCACGTGCTGGGCCTGCGCGGGGTTGGGCGCCTGCTCCTCAGATGGAAAGACTTTAACTTCATGAAGATAGGAGTCCCCCGGTGGCCCACAGGCCTTTTTCCCGGCGCTTCCCGACGCCTAAATATTCTTTTCCATTCTAGTTTATCCCAGGATATTGAACAAAATGATAACTATATAGTAATAAGAGCCAATATTTATTGAACACTTATTATGTGCCAGATGTTTTTCTAGAATCTTTGCACGTAGTTCATTTAATTCTTACACCTCAGTGAAGTAGTTACTGTTATTACTATCTCCACTCCGCATATGAGGCAACTGAGGAGGCAGGAGGAGTAATTAGAGGAGCCAGGATTTGAACCAGGCTGTCCAGCTGCAGAGCCCACACTTTTAACCACCATCCTGTCTTTGCCTTATGCAAATGGCCCATGTGTGTACACAAGGGTGCAAAGGTTTTGCATAGAAAGAGTGGCAATTCTTCATGGAATTGGTTCAAAGTTCTCATTATTTTTAACTTTTTTTTTTAATTCAAAGGTATTTGTATTTTGGCATTCTTCTTTTCTATTATAAATAAGTTGATCACAAAACAGGGCTTCAAACACAAGCCAAAGGATGGCTGAGTTTACTGTAGCTGAACTTGACTGCTGAGGTCCTCAGGTGATAGTAGGCAGGGTTGATGCTCTCTGACCTCCTCAGACCTTAGCTTTGTTCACACAGTGGTAAGTGGAGTTTTCTGCAGTGATTTTTTGAAACAGTGTCAGATGGAAAGGGAACTATTAGGTTCGACCATATGAAATGGCCAATATCTAACCTTTCTTAACCTACAAAAACGGCAAATTCGTATGGTTCAACTTAATAGGCCGAAGGGGAGGAAATTCCACAGAAACTGTTTGTATTTTAAGAAAGAATTTTAGGATGTATTGGAGGTTTGAATTTTGAATTTCTTCACTGACTTTTTTGTTTTTCCTGTACAACTGTTTGTATGAGAAGTATGTATTCCATTTCATTTCTTGTTACTTTTTCTTAACTGTATCTGATTTGAACCTCTTTGTTATGTCTCTTGTCATGGATAGAAAGTGATTTAAGGCATTATGCTTTGGGATGTGTATGTGTATATAATTTGTTACTTGTTTAAATGCCTATGTAACAGAATCCATCAGATCATCAAGCCTACCAGTTTTATATATGTATTATGTATGTATGTATGTATGGCTGCGTTGGATCTTCGTTGCTGCATGCAGGCTTTCTCTCACTGCAGCGAGTGGGGGCTACTCTTCGTTGTGGTGTGCAGGCTTCTCATTGCAGTGGCTTCTCCTGTTGCGGAGCACGGGCTCTAGGCGTGCGGGGCTCAGTAGTTGTGGCTCATGGTCTCTAGAGCGCAGGCTCAGTAGTTGTGGCTCACAGACTTAGTTGCTCCTGTGGTATGTGGGATCTTCCCGGACCAGGGCTCGAACCCATGTCCCCTGCATTGGCAGGCGGATTCTTAACCACTGTGTCACCAGAGAAGTCCCAAGCCTCCTAGTTTTATAATCATACCCTAGTGCTGATTTTGAAATGTAGAGGATGATTCAGATTGAGCTTAATAATTTTTTTTATTCCTTCTGATTATGGAACGGTACTTGAAAAAGTAATCGTAATATTTACCAAAAGTTCAGCATGCTATTCACTTCTAATGGGAATTGTGTCATTGCATTTAGGAAAAATTTGATTCACTCAAGAAAGTTCTGTCCATTCAGGATATGCTTGGGTGACTTAATCTGTAGAGTAGGAGTGATTTGAGTCTATGGTGATTGCTCTCATTAGGGTGAGGGCATTGTGAAGGGAGTCTTCAATAAACTGAGTTTCTAACACTTATGAATTCCTTGTGACAGCATTACTTTTTGTCATTGATTCATGACAGACCATTGCCTTCAGTTTATTTGGTTTGGGGAGAGGGTGTCAGACTTTTTTTTGTCTCTTTGAATTTGATCATTGAGTTCTCCAAGTTTTCCACATGCCTTCCAGCTCCATTCAGTTGGTTGTCTTTTTTTCCTCCTCTTTTCTGAATCCTCTTGATCAGAGTACACGGTAGTGAAATCTCAAAAGCGCAATACTAAAAGCTTTGTAATAATTACTCTCCTTGTGCAAAAACCATTGTAAGATCCTTTCAGTTTCATAAAGAGATCCTACCAGAATATTCTCTAGTCTTGTCTGCACAAAGGTATCGGGATGGTAGAAAGTCTGAATCTGGTCCAACTATGAATAACAAGTGCTAGGTTGGATCCCTGATTTTTTTTTTTTTTTAGGATTTTCCCTTGTTCTTCTGAAACCCTGAGAACTTGTGTGGCTGCTTTAAAAAAGAAAAAAAAAAAGTTGATCTCTTCTTTCAAAAGATGAATCACAGTTGAGTCTCCGTTATTTACCCTGAAGTTACACCATTCTTTCAAACAGCAGTAGTCATTGATGTCTCCGTCTACATATGCATGCTGCTCTCTCACTCTCTGTTGCCATATGTTGTGTTAATGCATGTATTGTAATAGTTCGAATAAGCATGAGGGATCTGTTTTTTTTTTTTTTTTTCAGTAACAAATACTTGTAAGAAAACAGATGATTTTGTGACATCTAAAGCACCAGCTGTCGACCTAGATCACAAGTTTAGGTGCAAGGTTGTGGATTGTTTAAAATTTTTCCGCAAAGCCAAACTGTTGCACTATCACATGAAGTATTTCCACGGAATGGAGAAGTCACCAGAGCCAGAGGAGAACTCAGGAAAGAGGCATGTCCAGACGAGGGGCTCTTCAGCTTCAGACAAGGCCAGCCAGGAGAGCCTGACCAGGAAGCGGGTCTCGGCCAGTTCCCCAAGTAAGCATTTTGGTTCTGGGTTGTATCTGTATCATGAAGGGCTGACACAGAAAGCGGGGGTTAGGTTGGTCTGGTCCAGTTGAATCCCTCAAAATTGAAAATGACAGGTGATCCTCAGGAATTGCCTTGTGGAGTTGTAGCCTTCTTGGAGGAAGTAGAAATACCTGACTCTCATTCTTACCTCCACCTCTTGCTGCTCAAGTTAACCTTGAGAAAGTCACTTAGCCTCTGAAGGTCTTGGTACTCTTGGTATGGAGTGGGAACAATCAAGGAAAGGGAGCTCTGTTAGAAGCCAGCAGGAGAACTAGTGCTCGGAACAGCATGTCATCCCGTCCCTGCTAACAGAACAGAAGAACTAAGAGGTGATGTGGGATTCTCCTTCTGGGTGCAATTTTGTCATAATTGCAACCGAAGATATTTTCTAACAACACTGTTTATTTTACATAGAAACTACAGTGGTGGTAGTAAGGGTTACCATAAAATCTCATGTTCACGTCTTATTCTAAAACTTACAGAAATTGAAAAATTACATGTTTCTTGGGAGTTTCAGAGTAATTAATGAGTTTCCAGTAAATTCTACAAGCTTCCCAGCTTCGTTTTACCTGAAATTGTAACATCACTATATATTTTTTGGCTTGAACTTCTCTGTTAAAATACATAGGCATTAGATGGTATATGGAGCTCCTGGAACGTCTGACAGTGTTCCCAAGGGAGTACAGAGTTGGGTTTCAGACAGCAGGTCAGGGCCGTGCAGACTAAGGTGATCTCTGACCCTGTGAGAGGTCAGTTCTTAGCCAGGCTGTGAAGACATAATGTGTCAAGTGGCAGTTTCTTAGTCATATGTGCTGCATTATCCATTAGAAATATAATGTCAGCCTGTAACTTTTTCTTGTAGCCACATTTTAAAACGTAAAAAGAAACAGGTGAAACTTCTTTTTTTTTTTTTTTAATATTTATTTATTTGGCTGAGTTGGGTCTTAGTTGCAGCACGCAGGATCTTCGTTGTGGCACACAGGCTTCTCTTTAGTTGTGGTGTGTGGGCTCTGGAGCTCGCGGGCTCAGTGGTTGCAGTACATGGGCTCTTTAGTTGTGGCGTGTGGGCTTAGTTGTCCCGCAGCATGTGGGATCTTAGTTCCCTGACCAGGGAACGAACCCACGTCCCCTGCATTGGCAGGTGGATTCCTTACCACTGGACCACCAGGGAAGTCCCTGAAATTTCTTTTAATAAATTGTGTTAACTCAAAATATCCAAAATACTATCATTTCAGCATGTAATCAGCATAGAAGTTACTACTTAATAAGCTATTATGTGTTCTTTTTCTTGTATTAAGCCTTTAAAATCCAGTATGTGGGACTTCCCTGGTGGTACATTGGTTAAGAATCCGCCTGCCAATGCGGGGGACACGGGTTCAAGCCCTGGCCCGGGAAGATCCCACATGCCGCAGAGCACCTAAGCCCGTGCGCCACAACTACTGAGCCTGTGCTCTAGGACCCGTGAGGCACAACTACTGAGCCTGTGTGCCACAACTACTGTAGGCCATGCGCCTAGAGCCCGTGCTCCACAAGAGAAGCCACCGCAATGAGAAGCCCACGCACTGCAGCGAAGAGTAGCTCCTGCTCACCACAACTAGAGAAAGCCCACCCGCAGCAACAAAGACCCAGTGCAGCCAAAAATAAACAAATAAAATAAATTAAAAAAAAATCCAGTATGTGTTTTACATTTACTGAACATTTCAGTTCAGACTAACCACATTTCAGGTGCTAGTAGCTGCATATGGCTGGTGGCCACAGAATTGGCCCACGCAGCTCGATTACTAGATGTACACTAGCTGTAGGCAGTCTAGCTGTGCACTTGGCGAGCCCAAGCATTGAGCTAAAAGGAGCTGCCTGAGGAAGGCCAGCTGGCCAGTAGTCACCCAGGAGGGGCTCCCCATGTGGGCTGCAGGGCATGGCAGCACTCTCCACCTTAGTAACTTCACCAGAGTCCTGCTCAGGTACCCACCAGTGGATGGATATCTCTCAAAGCCGGGTGGTCTGAATCAGATAGCAGTAAATGATGCTCAATGCCAGGTGCCAGTTATTTATTTAAAACGAAGCAACAGCTGTCAAAACTCCTCTTCTCTGTCTAGCTTAGACCTTGTTTATTGAGCGTTGGAGCAGAGCACTGGAGTTAGAAATGCCTCAGGCTAAGATAGATTGACTTGTTCATTCAACGACTATTTATCGAATGCCTCTCTTCTGGGGAGTAAAAAGGAAACTTAGGTCTCATTCTGCCTGTTGCTCTTGGTTGTGGGTATTCCTGGCACAAAGAAGAAAGGACAGGCTCAGTTGTTAGATGGGAGCATCCTCTTGCCTGGGCAGTGCTTGTTTTATTAGGGCCACTGATTCCTTAGGGATGTTAATAATGTCCTACTGGCCAGTCCCACTGGCTTTGGTGGCCATTCTGTGTCCTTTAGATAAGTTTATATCTCTCCGCCATTGAATACATGGTTCATTTTTTTTTTTTTTTTTTTTTTTTTT
>NW_006772681.1:2919357-2940424 GCF_000442215.2 Lipotes vexillifer | reverse complement strand
CGAACCCGCGTCTCCTGCATCGGCAGGCGGACTCTCAAGCACTGCGCCACCAGGGAAGCCCCATGGTTCATTTTTGGGGCAAGCTTATTTCTGAGAAGTTCAGAGAGACCTGTCAGTGAGATCCTTTCCTCCCCTCCATGTGCCACCTGGCCCAGGTCTCACCTGGAGCAGTGGCCAACTCAGCTGCCTGGGAGTCACTGGGTGACTTGTTAAAAGTACAGATTTGGGCTTCCCTGGTGGCGCAGTGGTTGAGAGTCCGCCTGCCGATGCAGGGGATGCGGGTTCGTGCCCCAGGTCCGGGAAGATCCCACGTGCCGCGTGCCCCAGGTCCGGGAAGATCCCACGTGCCGCGGAGCTGCTGGGCCCTTGAGCCATGGCCGCTGAGCCTGCGCCTCCGGAGCCTATGCTGTACAACAGGAGAGGCCACAACAGTGAGAGGCCCGTGTACCGCAAAAAAAAAACAAACCAGATTTATTGGACCCAGCTTTACAGCATTCCAATTCAGTGGCTCTAAATTTAGAATCTGTAGTTTTTGTACACGCGCCCCCCCCAATATAAAAGTGACATATGATTGCGGTAAAATCCATGCAAAAGAATACTAAGGGGAAAAGCCTCCCTCCCACTGGTAGCCCCACCTCCCTTGCAGATATACCTATTTTTAACAAACTCTTTTATAAAACGTTCCAGATATTTTCTGTGTGTATCCAAACTGCACATTTCTTTTATGTATAATAGAAAATATCTTTTTATACAGTTGGTATCATATGCAGCTTGCTTTTTTCATTAAAGATACCTTGGCCGTCATTTCATGTCAGCATAGATATGTGGCTCTACCTCATTTTGACAGTGGCCATTATTTCATTGTATGGGTGTACTGGACTTTAAACATTTTCCTACAGAAAATTATGATTCACCGATTTTTTCACTCTTACCAAGTGCTAAAGCAAAGTAAACCTTCCTGAAGATTAATTTGCTCTTGTGTATGAATAAATTCATGCGATAAGTTCCTGGAGGCGGGATTTGCTTGGGAAAAGGGTATGCATATTTAAATTTCTGATAGATGATACCAAATCACCCTTCAAAGAGCTTGTCCCAGTTTGTAATCTCCCACCAACTGGTTATGCACACCAGTTTCTTTACAATCTTATCAGTATTATCAAATTTTAAATTATTGCTAATCTGATAGGTAAAAAGTATTGTAGTGACTTTAGTCTTTTATTTTAAAAATTCTGGAATATTTTAAATATATAGAAAAGTACACAGGATTATATATAGCAAACGTATGCATCTAACCCCCACCTACACTTAAAAAATGTTAACATTTTGCCATATTTCCTTCAGATTTTTTAAGGGAAACAAAACACTAGGATGAGGTACAAACCCCCTGAATTGCTTTTCCTTTCTTTCCCTTTATGCTTTCCCAAATACATGCATATATGTTGAGAAATAATGTATAGTATTTAAAAAAAATTTTCACTGGAGTATAGTTGATTTACAATGTTGTCTTAGTTTCTGCTTTACAGAAAAGTGACTCAGTTATGCGTATACATATATCCACTCTTTTTTAGATTCTTTCCCCATATAGACCATTAGAGAGTATTGAGTAGAGTTCCCTGTGCTATACAGTAGGTCCTTATTAGTTATCTGTTTTATACAAAGTAGTATGTATATGTCAGTCCCAGTCTCCCAATTTATTCCTCCGCTCCATATAGTATTTTCGAGTGTTATTAACATTTATATTGGTAAATGATAGAGTATTTTATGTGTTTTAAAAATATGTATAAATAGTATCATATTATACTTACTCTTTTGGAACTTGCTGCTTTTTGTTTAGCATTATGTTCGTCTTCATCCCGGTTGAAACCTGTAGGTGGATCTCGTTGATTCTTCAGCTGGTATATTGTGGGGTTTTGGGCAGCCCATCCCCCCTTGTAGGTGTAACTTTTTTTTTTTTAAACAATAGTTAAGTATGCCAGAGTTTCTTTAACCCCTTCCTACTCAGGGTCAATGAGGTTTGTAGTTCTTTACTTTTGTAGATGATGCTTCAGGGACTGCCTGTGTACACATCCCATGTGCGTGATCATTTCTTTTGAGTATTTACCTAGAAGAGGAATTGCTAGATGGAAGGGTTTTAGTTTATGTACCAGAATGTACTTGAAAATGGTGGTTCTGACTTCAACATTCCTGACAGCTCTGTGATTTGTCTATATCCCCACCAGCTTTTGGTATTATCTGACATAAGTTTGCCCAATGTTAGGAATTTGAAGTGATTATCTCCTTGTTTTTCTCAAGGAGAAGAAGTTTGTTTTGTACTTTTTAGATGAGAGTCATAATTGTTACAAACCTCCCCTGTTTCTGCTGGGCTCCCACCGCAGCGCCATTCTCGGACAGCCTGAGAGAGGAAACTGTGATGTGAGGGATTTGGTCTGCTCTGAGGACGGTTCTCTCTGAGCCCCTCTCTCTGTGAATTGGCCTGCCTTGCTGGTTGGCTCTGGTCAGCTGACCTCTGACTTTAGTGTGCACCCTCCCCTCCTCCTTCCCTTTTCAGTGCTGTGGTGGAAGGAAGGAAGGAGCAGTGGTCGGGGAGCCTGAAGGTCTGAGTTTGAGACCCAGCTCCGCCACTCAAAGTTCTGTGGTATTGATGAAATCCCTCATCTTTTAGTATGTAACATGGAGGTTAAACTACTTGCCCCCCCCAAAATGCTGGGAAGGTCTTTATGTTAGGCATTTAAAATTATTTTGAAATGTGCACACGTGTTCAAAGCAGCACTGTTCTTAAGAGCCCTAAATTGGAAACAGCTCAAGTGTTTATTCACAGTAAATAAATGTGTGAAGAATAAATCGAGTAAATAAATTGTGGTGTCTTGATACAGTGGAATACTATACAGCAGTGAGTGCATGAGCTACAGCTATACCCACCAACATCTCACAAATATAACGTTGAGCCAACGAAGCTAACATAAACTCATATATATGATACAGTAGCTATGTATATAAAGTTCAAAAACAGATTAAAATGAATCTGTTATGTTTGAGGTCAGTACAGTGGTTATCCTTGGGGGTAGGTGGATGAATGACTGAAAGTGGGGCAGGAAGGAGACTCCTGGGGTGCTGGGGTTCAGTTTCCTTATTCGAATGGTGATTATAACAGATAATCATGGTATTTGTCCTAGGAGGCACCTTGCCCTGAGTACAGGGTGGGTGTTCCCGCACAAGAGGGTGTGCGGGACCTCTTGTTTGGTTTTGGAATTCCTGATTAACTATACTTGAGGGTCTTGATTTGTGTTGAGTAATATGAGCAGGCTTGGAGTCAGCACACCTGAATTTGAATCTAGCCTCCACTGCTTGCTTCCTCTCTGACCTTGGGCAAAGAACTGTGAGCTTCAGTTTCTCCATCTGTGAAATGGGGATACCTACCTACCTCAGAACTTTGTTACATTAAATGACCTAATGTAAAATGCTTAGCACAATGTCTGGCCTACAGTAAACTCTTAATAAATACTAGGTCTTTATCTTAGTGAAAACATTAACCCAGGCAGTCAGAGAGCTGAGTTCTAAATTCATCTGACCTCTGATAAGCTGCAAAACCGATAGACAAGGTGTTGCCATGTTGATAAAATGAAGAAACCTGAGTGAGTGATTTTCTATTTTTATGTACTACGTTTGGGTCTCATACCAATATACCAACATGGGATTTCTAAAATTCTCTCTCAATACAGAAGGATCCCTTTTACTCGGGTTTGGAAGTCCCTTGGTGAATTGGGTAAATTTGCCTGACAGATTTTAAAATAACAAGATCTGCTATGGGAATACTCGCCAGGCTGGCAGGGGCGGACAGTTACAAAATGCTTTAGGGGGAACAGAAGGGTATTTTAAATCCCTGTGTTTTAACTTGTTACCCCCCTGCTGGTCCTATGTAAAACTGGTCAATTTGGTGGCTTAGTGTACCACACAGGCCTCTCACCCATGTTGGGGTATAGCCTGGTCATTCCTGTACCCTCTCAGATGGAGAGCAGGTTTGTGCAGCCAGGAAGGGACATTTCCCCCCCACCCCTACACTTCCATGTCAGGTGGACACAGACCACACAGACGATTTCACAGCTCTCCCAGGCTTGATTGCTGAGATTGCCAGCAGTTCCCAGGCTGAAGCAAACTAGACCATTCATCTTGCTCTGCTTTAGCTGGGAAATTAAAAACCTGGCCACTCGTCCTGCCTCTGCCACTAACCAGCAGGAGCCTCAGTTCTCACCATCTGTGAACTGGGGTCAGTCGACATGTTCAGCCTTCATCACATCG
The DNA here is from genome assembly GCF_000442215.2 of Lipotes vexillifer. Classification (NCBI taxonomy): domain Eukaryota; kingdom Metazoa; phylum Chordata; class Mammalia; order Artiodactyla; family Lipotidae; genus Lipotes; species Lipotes vexillifer. The sequence goes on along the minus strand of NW_006772681.1, from coordinate 2,936,128 downwards.
CTGGATATCAATGAGAGCAAACACAGAGGCATATTCAGCATATTCCATAGGCCGCAGCCCTCCAGAAGGCACCCCCTGTTCTAGGCATTGCCCTCACTTTTTTCACATCAGAGTCTCCTTCCGTTTCCTCATGGCTTTGCTGGGTACTTGATTAATCTGATGACTAAATTTCTTAAGATTTGAAAGAATAAAACCAGCTAAACAGATCATCTGTTCTCTCAGCGCATCTAGATTTCACCTCAGCTTCTAAGAAAGCTCTTATCTTTAGGGGTGGAATTTCAGACAGTGGGGGGAGTTCAAGTGGGGAGATGTTTCAAGGTGAGACTCTGACACCAGGCAGCTTGTGTCCTAGTTCACAGGCAGTGTGAACTTGACACTGTGCTTAAGTGAAAATCAAAATATTACAGAATGTGTGCTGCTTGGGACAGCACGATTACTGTACTGTAATTGGGGACAGTTATTTGGGGACAATTACTGTAAAAAAGTACTCCCTTTATGCCAAGTACTCTGATTATGGGAACTTGGGTTCTAATAGATTTCTCAGATGGAGATTTCTGGGGCTTCTGGTCCAGCATGACCAGAAAACGCTCTGCAGAGATTTAGTTTTTGGTCTATCCCCCCCAGCCATTTTCCTGCTGGTACAGTTAGGCAGGAGAAACAGTTCTGGTCTGAAGTCCACAGACTCTATCTTAGTAGCAATTCTGCTCCTGTTCACTTGTGATCTGAGCTCTTCACAGATCTGATTTCCTCCTTTCCAAAATGATGATGTAGGACTAGGTATGATTGAGGCAGGGCTCTTTCATGTGGGGAGAAAAGCACATAAACAGTTACAGTGAGGACTACTAAGTTCTACGTAAAGAATATGTAAAGAACGTGTGAAGTGTTGTGGGAACACATTCAGATTTTGCCTGAAGAGCAGGGGCTGGGATGTCGAGAGGAGGAGGTGACATTTGAGTTAGGCCTTAAAGTGTGAGGGTAGGTAGGGGGTGAACCAGAAGACAGGGGAATAGGAAACGGATCCCTATGCTGGGAACAAGCAGAACAAAGTTCAGAGGCATTGAGAGGAACAAACTGTCATGGTTGTCTGTCCCTAAGGTACCCCTTCTGACTCTGGCCTTCAGATGTTTCCTCTTTGCTCAGCCAGGCCTTTAGTGACATAAGTTAATTTGGAAGGTCAGTTTAGATTTGCTTTTCCAAATGAGGTTTCATAGAATACCAGAATCCATTTAGTATCTCTTCCAGGGGTGAGCTTAGGCTTCTTTGGTGCTTGTGTTTGATTCTGCATAGGTGAGTTCAGTCCTGAGTAGAGGTTTGCTACAGAAAGAATATTTGAGGATCAAAGGGAGGCTCACCTGTGCTTATTACCTATTGTTACATCCATTTCATTCGTATTCTCACTCTGGGTAAACCTTGGCTTTAGGCTGAAAGGAGCCTTGGAGCACCAGGGTGGACAATTCTTTGTATCTTTTCTTGTGGTTCTAGACTGGCCTTCTCACAGAACCGTGCCCTCTCCCCTTAAAGGGAAGGGAGAAATAGGAGCTTAATTAGGATATAGATTATGGTGCCTTAAAGAGAATACCAAAGAAGCTGGCTTAAGACAGAGGTTTATTTCTGTCTTTGATCAAACTGCAGGCTCTCCACAGTGGCTCTGAGCAGGTGTCCAGTGCCAGCTTCCTCCCGAGTGCCCCACCAGCCCAAGGTGTTGCTCTCTCTGTGTGGACCCAGATCGCTCACTACCTTGCCTGTCTTTCAGCAGCTGTGAAGGGAGAGGCGAGGCATGCCTTTTTCCTTTAAGGGCACAACCCGGAAGTGCCACACATCACTTCTGTTCATATCCCATATGGCAGAACATCTGTACGTGGCCACACCTCACTCGGGAAGCTGGAGAATGTACTTTTTTCCCTTTGGGAGAAGTGGGTATTGGAGACTGCATGGCAGTCTCTGCCATATGAGCCAAGGTAGAAAAAGGCGGGGCTTGAGGGAGGGGTTTATTGGAGGGCCCCTTTGGGCCAGTGTCTGGGTGAGATCCATGGTGGGGGACTAATTGGAGATGAGGCTGGGAATATAGACAAGGTGAGGGACTTCCCTGGTGGTGCAGTGGTTAAGACTCCACCCTCCCAGTGCAGGGGGCCCGGGTTCAATCCCTGGTCAGGGAACTAGATCCCACATGCATGCCACAAGTAAGGAGCCCACATGCTGCAGCTGAGGAGCCCAAGAGCTGCAACTAAGACTCAGTGTAGGGCTTCCCTGGTGGCGCAGTGGTTGAGAGTCCGCCTGCCGATGCACGGGACACGGGTTTGTGCCCTGGTCCGGGAAGATCCCATATGTCGCAGAGCGGCTGGGGCTGTGAGCCATGGCCGCTGAGCCTGCGTGTCCAGAACCTGTGCTCCACAACGGGAGAGGCCACAACAGTGAGAGGCCCATGTACCGAAAAAAAAAAAAAAAAAAAGACTCGGTGCAACCAAATAAATAAATAAATATTAAAAAAAAAAAATAAACACAAAGTGAAATGATGGTGTTAGGCCATGAGACCATTTCCTCTGATAGGTGGTGAAAATCCCTCCAAGAGCGTACCCATGCCTGCTGTGCCCTTGAGTTGCCCTCCCCTTGTACAGGTCAGAACAGACTCTGGTCACTGCTTGTCCCTGGCACGTGGCAGTGCTCTGTGGTGTACAAGCAGTTCTCCCATAGGGGAGGGTGATGTCATTTTTTTCCTCTTCCCTCCTGGAAGCAGCAGTCTGATGTCCTTCTGCTATCATAACATAGTGATCCAAGGGAGAAATAGGGAGCAGGCTATATAGAGGGAGCAAGAAGGGCTCTGGTATTTCTCCTGATGGGCACCTGCAGCCTGAGGAGAGGACGAGTGGCCATCTGGAAAAGCCTCGCCCTCCTCAGGCGACAAGCTGCTCTCTGATCCAGAGACCTGACAGGAAGTTGCTCTTTGTTCAGCCAAGTCTGGGCATTCAGGAAGAAGCTCTGTAGCCAAGTGTCTGTTCTGTGGGTCATGGAACAATTGGTCAAGCTGTTCAGAGAGCGAGCTGACCACAGATGAGTACCACCTTCCAGGGAGAGAGTATCGCAGGCGAGATAACAACAGCTAATTTTGTGCCAGGCACTGTTCCAAGTTCTTTACTTGTATTGTCTTGTGTAATCCTCAAAAAAAAACCCTATGAAGCAGGTACTATTGTGATGACTTTATGGATTAGAAACTGAGGTGATGATGAGGTGGGTTAACTTGAACCAGTATAGACACATCTAGCATGTAGTGGAGCCACAATTTGAATCTAGTTGCAGAACACGTACTCTCACTTTTAGGCTCTGCTGTCTTTTAGGATTCCATGGAAGGATGCCATGGCCCTGGGCCCTGGGCCTTGAAGTGGGGAATAGGAGTGCCTCCCTGTAGGAGACTTCTGTGCACATGGGTAGTCCAAACAAGTGAGTGAGTTCTGCCTGTTGTCACCTTGTCTGCCCCTGTTCCTCAGGGACTCACCTGGGTTAGCTTAGTCCCTGCTGGACAGTTCTCCCTATGAGCTCTGTCACCTACGGCCACATGTGACTTTAGTCTTCAGCCAGAAGCCAGGGTGAGCCTATGAATGCTTTCTCTCTTCCCTCTGTGTTCAGAGAACACAGGTTTCTGTAGAACAATTTCCGAGAATATCTCTTCTTTTTATCCTCAGTGCTTACTCCTCTAATTGAAGCCTCAGGAGTGGATTCTTTAAAGCTTAATATGACCATATTTCTGAGCAGCTGCAGCACTTGGGATGCTTTTAGTTACAAGTAACAGGAAACCCAACTCAATTTGATTCCACAATAAAGGGGATGTGATAGGGAAGTCCGTGGGAGGTGTACTGCTCCAGGCCTGTTGGTTGTCTTATCATCTCACCTCTTAGTGCTGTTTTCAGGTTAAACCCTTGTGGTCAGAGGATGGAAGCCAGTATCATTTAAGACTCCATGCTGCTTCATTCAAATCTAACAAGAAAGTAAGATTTTAATAAACTTTGGACCAGAGTCCCGAGTTCGGGTTGGATTACTCCATTCCTGTCCCTGCCTTATGAACCAGTTGCCCCAGGCTCAGACTGTCTAAGCCTATGACTGTGACAAGGGGCATGGGATTACTCTTGTAAGTTTAAGTGAGTGTGAAGTCAATCCTGTCCAAATCCCTTAGATGCTGCACAGTGAAGGAGGGGTAGAAGAGATGCTGGGAGATATCCACAATTTTGGCTACACCCAGCAAAATCTGCACAGCCAGGGAAAGGGTGGTGGTGGTGTTGAACTGTAGAGCACATCCATGCCCTGTGCTCATTTCCTGTATCAGGGACAGTGCACAGGGCCCACAACATGGCCCAAGTCCTCAGACCCATAGGTCTGAGTTCATCTTTTCTATACACCAATTTATATGATCTTGCAGCTTCTCTGAGTTTCACTTCCTCCTCTGTAAAGTGGTAATCATGTTAAGGTATAGATGTATTTTATGCAAAATTGAAGTCGATCAGCTTGAAGTTGTGTGATATAAAAAGCCTTATGTATAAAATTTGAATTAATACAGATCCTACCAAATTGACAAAATTCATCAACCATATGATTTCAAAGCTGGTAGGCCAATGAAAGTGTGTTCATTATGCCTTTATTTTCTGGAAATATTAGTCATGAATTATGTGAGTTTGAATAATGTAGGGTCTTCAGGAATCTTTTGTATGGAATGAACTTTACCATCCTTTTCTTAACTTCCTGTTGGGTTCCCTAAAGGTTGTGATGCTGTTTTATAAAATGTGAAATGCAAAAAAGATTGTTGTTGGAGAAGCCCAAAGGAACTACCATACTAGGTGATAACTGGGTATGCCCTGGCATTTGGCAATTTATATCCTGCATCTGGACCTTTCTGTCTCAGGGATCCAGAACCTAGGTGGTATCTCTTCAGCCCGTCTGCTAGTGATTGGGTTAATGCTGTTAACATTTCAGTAAGCTAATGGAGAGAGTTACTTTAGTTTGAAGGTCATTAAAACCTGAGTTTACAAATCAAAAACTGGATTGGGCAGTTGTTTCTATATGTGTGTGGGTGAAGGTACATCAAATCCCATCAAACATTTGCTCAAATCCTTCCAGTGAAGTTACTCATGGTAAAGGCCAATTTCCTTGTAAAGCATAAAGTTTCATTTCTTCTGTTCCAATTTATATTTTATTTCCTTTTCTTGTCTTATTGTACTAGATAGGATGTCTAGTACCATGTTGAAAAGAAGTGTTGAGAGGGTACATCCTTGCCTTGTTCCTGATCTTAAGAGAAAGCATCCAGTTCTCACCATTAAATATGAAGTTAGTTGTAGGTTTTCTGTAGGTGTCCTTTATGAAGTTGAAGTTTTCCTCTGTTCCTAAGCTTTCTGAGAATTTTTATCATGAGTGAGTGTTGGATTTTGTCAAATGCTTTTTTTTTTTTTTTTTTTGCATCAATTGATACTATACATAGAAAATCCTAAAGATGCCGCCAGAAAACTACTAGGACTAATCAATGAATTTTGAAAGGTTTCAGGATACAAAATTAATGCACAGAAATCTCTTGCATTCCTATACACTAACAATGAAAAATCAGAAAGAAAAATTAAGGAAACAGTCCCATTTACCATTGCAACAAAAAGAATAAAAATACCTAGGAATAAACCTACCTAAGGAGGCAAAAGACTTGTACTTGGAAAACTATAAAACACTGATGAAAGAAATCAAAGATCATATAAACAGATGGAGAAATATACCATGTTCTTGGATTGGAGGAATCAATGTTGTGAAAACGACTATACTACCCAAAGCAATCTACTGATTTAATGCAGTCCCTGTCAAACTACCAACGAATGGCATTCTTCACAGAATTAGAACAAAATTTACAATTTGTATGGAAACACAAAAGCCCCCAAATAACCAAAGCAATCTTGAGAAAGAAAAATGGAGCTGGAGGACTCAGGCTTCCCAACTTCAAACTATACTACAAAGCTACAGTAATCAAGACAGTATGGCACTGGCACAAAAACAGAAATATAGATCAATGGTACAGGATAGAAAGCCCAGAGATAAACCCGTGCACATATGGTCACCTAATTTATGACAAAGGAGGCAAGAACATACAATGGAGAAAAGACAGCCTCTTCAATAAGTGGTGCTGGGAAAACTGTATAGCTACATGTAAAAGAATGAAATTAGAACACGCCCTAATACCATACACAAAAATAAACTCAAAATGGATTAAAGACCTAAATGTAAAGCTGGACACTATAAAACTCTTAGAGGAAAACATAGGAAAAACACTCTTTGACATAAACCACAGCAAGATCTTTTTTGACCCACCTCCTAGAGTAATGAAAAAAAACAAAGAAAACAAGTGGGACCTAGTGAAACTTAAAAGCTTTTGCACAGCAAAGGAAACCATAAACAAGACAAAAGACAACCCTCAGAATGGAAGAAAATATTTGCAAACAGAGCAACGGACAAAGGATTAATCTCCAAAATATACAAACAGCTCATAGAGCTCAATATCCAAAAACAAACAACCCAATTAAAAAATGGACAGAAGACCTAAATAGACATTTCACCAAAGATGACATACAGATGGCCAAGAGCCACATGGAAAGATGCTCAGCATAACTAATTATTAGAGAGATGCAAATCAAAACTACAGTGAGGTATCACCTCACACCATTCAGAATGGCCATCATCAAAAAGTCTACAAACAATAAATGCTGGAGAAGGTGTGGAGAAAAGGGAACCCTTTTGCACTGTTGGTGGGAATGTAAATTGATACAGCCACTATGGAGAACAGTATGGAGCTTCCTTACAAAACTAAAAATAGAACTATCATATGACCCAGCAGTCCCACTACTGGGCATATACCCTACATCAATTGATATATTATTTTTCTTTTTTAGCCTGTTGATATGATAGATTACATTAATTGATTATCAGATGTTGAACCTGCCTTCCTTGTATACCTGGAATGAATCCCAGTTGGCTGTGATATGTAATTCTTTTTATACATTGTTGGATTCAGCTTGCTAATATTTTTGCATTTGTATTCATTAGAGATAATGGTCTGTAGTTTTCCTTTCTGTAATGTCTTTATCTGATTTTGGTATTAGAGTAATGCTGGCCGTGTAGAATGAGTTAGGAAGTGTTTCCTGTGCCTGTTTCTTGAACAGTGAAGGCCTTCCTGTCCTTAGAATCTTTGCATTTGCTGTCCCTGGCCTGGAAGACTCTTCTCCCAGATTTCTGCATGTTTTGTTCTCTCACTCCTTTCAGGACTTTGCTCAGATGTCCTTTTCTCAGCGAGGCATTCTCTGACCACAGACTGTTAAAATTGCAAATCTCCCCTTCCCTCATCCCTACTGTCCCCCTTCCCTGCTTTATTTTTTCCATAGCACTAATCACCTTCTAAAATACTATATGACTTACTTGCTTTCTGCTCCCACCCACTAGAATGTAGTTCTGTGAGGGCAAGTGTTTTTGTCTTTTTTTGTTCATTGCCTTATCCCTCCCTCCTCCCTAGAATGGTGTTTGGAACATGTTGGATGCTCAGATATTTGTTAAATAAACGAATTTAAACCATGACTGATAATGTGGTTGTAGCCAAGTGAATGTGCAGAAATGAGTTGTTCTGTTTCTATTCCTGAGGAAGACTGTTTCCGGGATCAGAGGAAAAGTAAATATTGTTGATAGCTTTTATGAATGAAATTTAGGAGGCATTTAACCATGTTTTGTTTATCAACTGCATGAATTTGGCTTAGTCACCTTATTTTGGTGGGCTCTGGTTTCGTAATCTTAGAGTACTTTTGTAAATTAGACTAAGGTCTTTTCTAGAGTTCTTGTTTGTTGAACTTTGTTTCCCAGTTGCAGAGTATTTTAACAAGAAGGGAGCTTAGAGACCCTTAAGTCCTATGTTCTTTAGCCAGTAGATTAACTTCTACCTGTAGAGCCAGGCTTGCCAGCTGGGGGATGCAGCCCATCGTCCTCTCGTACAGTTCCTGGATGCCTGTTTGGGAGGGGGACCTCGGAGCTAGTGCTGACTTCGTGCTGGAGAGCCAGATGAACCTGTTTTTAAATGTCTGTATGATCTCAAGCAGGTGTCATCACCTCACCAAGCTTCAATTTCCTCATCTGTGAAACTGGAATGATATACACAGGTGGTTGTTAGGGTTAAATGAGATGTTTGTGATATTTGCACACAGGTGCTCAGTTAAAGTCAGTTGAACCTGACTGCTTATCCTACCCCACACTTGCTTTGTGATCCATCTTGATTCTACATCAGAATCACTTGGAGAGTGTTTTTAAAAACCCTGATGCCCTTGAAAACGTTACGCTAAGTAAAAGAAGCCAGGCACAAAAGGTCACTTATTGTATATATATGAAATGTCCAGAATGGATAAATTCATAGAGACAGATGCAGATTGGTGGTTGCCAAGGGTTGAGGGGTTGGGGAGAATCTGCTTAATGGTAAGTGGTTTTACTTCGGAGTGATGGGAATGTTTTGGAACTGGGGTAGAGCTGGTTGCACAGTATTGTGAATGTACTACATGCCACTGGATTGCTTTCTTTTTCCCTCCCTCCCTTCCTTCCTACCTACCTACAGGTTTATTGAAGCTTATTTGTTGTTCAGTGGACTGCACATATTTAAATTGTATAATTTGATGAGATTTGGCATATATATATACCCAACCATTACCATAATAAAATGGTAAACATATCCATTACCTCCTACAATTTCTTTATGCCCCTTTTTAATTCCTCCTTTCTACTCCTCCCCACTCTCTCATCCCCAGGTAGTCTCTATTCTGCTTTCTATTATATAGATTAGTTTTCATTTTCTAGAATTTTATATAAATGGAATCATGCAGTATGCATTAGATTTTATATGGCTCCTTTTACTCAGCATACTTATTTTGAGGTTCACTTACGTTGCTGCCTATTATTAATAGTTTATACTTTTATTGTCGGAGGTATTCCATTGTATGGATACACCACAAATTATTTGTCCATTCACCTGGTGATGGACATTTGGGCAATTTTCATTTTGGGAGATTACAACTAAAGCTGCTGTGGGCGTTCATATACAAGTCTCTGTGTGGACATAAGTTATTCTTTCTCTTGAGTAAATATCTAGGAGTGGAATGGCTAGGTCACAGGGTATATGTATGCTTAAACATATCTTAACACCTAAAAAGTAAGGCATGGTCAATTTGAAATGCTACAGATATGTTTGATAAGATAGAAGAAACAACTGGATTTTTGCAATGGTTAGGTTTATGCCCCTTTTTAATTCCTCCTTTCTACTCCTCCCCACTCTCTCATCCCCAGGTAGTCTCTATTCTGCTTTCTATTATATAGATTAGTTTTCATTTTCTAGAATTTTATATAAATGGAATCATGCAGTATGCATTAGATTTTATATGGCTCCTTTTACTCAGCATACTTATTTTGAGGTTCACTTACGTTGCTGCCTATTATTAATAGTTTATACTTTTATTGTCGGAGGTATTCCATTGTATGGATACACCACAAATTATTTGTCCATTCACCTGGTGATGGACATTTGGGCAATTTTCATTTTGGGAGATTACAACTAAAGCTGCTGTGGGCGTTCATATACAAGTCTCTGTGTGGACATAAGTTATTCTTTCTCTTGAGTAAATATCTAGGAGTGGAATGGCTAGGTCACAGGGTATATGTATGCTTAAACATATCTTAACACCTAAAAAGTAAGGCATGGTCAATTTGAAATGCTACAGATATGTTTGATAAGATAGAAGAAACAACTGGATTTTTGCAATGGTTAGGTTTTTTTTTTTTTTTTTTTTGCGGTACGTGGGCCTCTCACTGCTGTGGCCTTTCCCGCTGCGGAGCACAGGCTCCAGACGCGCAGGCCCAGCTGCCATGGCTCACGGGCCCAGTTGCTCTGCGGCATGTGGGATCCTCCCAGACCGGGACACGAACCCGCGTCCCCTGCATCAGCAGGCGGACTGCCAACCACTGCGCCACCAGGGAAGCCCGGTTAGGCTATTATTAACTTGAAAACTACAGTCTCAGTTGAGTGGTAGGTGGGAAGCTTTTTAGAGGGGAATTAGGAAAACTGAATTGAGAAGTTTGGCAGGGAGTATTGATAACTTAAGAAGTTTTGCTGTGAAAAGTAGCAGAGAATGAAGTTGTGGTTTTTGGAAGGTGTGACTTATTCCTTTTGAAGTGGATAATTTTATATTATATGAATTGTACTTCAGTTATTAAAAGAAGAAGAAGAAGAATCAAGCAAACAAAATCCTGATGTTCAGGTTGCACCTCAATCAGAATCTTTGTGGGTGGGAACCGGGCATTCACTTTCTAAAAATCTCCCTTGGTGATTGCAATATGTAGCCAGTGTTCAGGAGTAGTGATCTAAATAGGGTTGGCACATTTTTTCTGTAAAGGACCAGACAATAAATATTTCAGCTTTGAAGGCCATAAGGTCTCTGTCTTTACTCCTCAAATCTGCCGTTGAAGTGTGGCAGCAGCCATGGTCAACATGTAACAAATGAGCATAGTGTATTTTCAGTAAAACTTATTTATAATAACAGGCAGTGGGCCAGAGTTTGCCAGCCTCTGGTCTAAAGGCTTGATGATAGAGAAGGGGCTGCAGAGCTCTGAGGAGGATGCAAGGTGACCTCCCAGGCAGAACCAGACCTGGAACTCTGTTCTACTGACCATTTTAGTTCTTCACATTGTGCATATGCTTACTTACTTAAGCATAAACATCCCGGCACTGAAAACAAAATGTTAGAATGCCAGTACTTACACTTGTATTTAATTCTAGCTGCAAAAGACAAGGAGAAGAATAAAGAGAAGAAATTCAAAGAGTTTGTGAGGCTGAAGCCAAAGAAGAAAAAGAAAAAGAAAAAGAAAACCAAACCTGGTAAATTTTCCCCTGGGGCGTTTCACTTGGATTTCCTTACTGTAGGTAGGGAGGGGTTGCTTCTCCCCAGTCTTGGCCTCTCGAGAGAGGAAGGCCAGCAGGCCTTTAATGGAGCTTGTGGGCTCAGCTCACCCCACGTGCTACAAGGCCACATTGGCATTTGGAAAGCCCTCCCTCTTGCTGTGTTGGCTGGTGTGCTCTGTCACGATGGAAGTGCCATTGTAGGAGAGGATATGCAGGTGAATGACTGTATTTGTCTGCACACACATCTCTGAACCCTTTCAAGAAAGGATTCATTTCTTGAAAAGCGTGTGTCTAGCCCCAACAAAAATGCTGATTTTTAAGAAAATCAGTGTTCCAGTCTTGGGAGCTAAAGGGATTCCACATTTTATTCTCAAAGTATCTTCTGGCTTAGAAGAGCAATCTTATCAGCAAAAGGGGAGAAGGGTGATGGTGAGGAAGAAGCTTTTTGTTTTGAGGTTTTTGGAGGTAGCTAGAAGTATTAATCCCTAAATCTGTTCTAGCTGAATTGCTTCTGAGCATTTGAGCTCTCTGAACAGCAGAGCTGTTGGTTGGATGGGGTTGATTCTGGAATGCCCTAGTGATGTCTGAGGGTGCTAATTTCTTCCTGATCTTGTTCTTCCAGAATGCCCCTGCAGTGAGGAGATCAGTGATGCCTCCCAGGAACCTTCTCCACCCAAGGCATTTGCTGTCACAAGGTGTGGGTCCTCACACAAGCCCGGGGTCCATATGAGCCCACAGCTCCATGGCTCAGAATCTGGAAACCACAAAGGGAAAGTGAAAATGTCCGGTAAGGAGGCTCTGCTGGCTTGATCATTTGTACAGCACGGCAGTCTGAGAAGGCTGGATTTATGTTGATATTGTAATCTACTCTCAGGACTTCTGCAAGTAGTCTGTTAGGTCTTTTAAACAAGAAGTACATCAAATAAATAGGCCTTTAGCTGTACCTTCTCAGAACTTCCCTTCTCTCCAACTTTGGTTCTTAGTAGAATGTCTCTTAGGTACCTCTAAGCCAGTGTGTCTATAACCAAATCCATTATCCCCCAACTCCTTGCACACCTGCCCCTCCTGTTCCTCCATTTCTTGTTGGTGGCCTCTGCATCTAACCTGGTTGCTTAGGGAAATCTGAGTCAACCTTGAAGTTTTCCCTTCTTTAGCAACTTATAGGGTGATTGTGAGTTTAAAAGTAGTTAATAAGTGTGGGCTTCCCTGGTGGCGCAGTGCTTGGGAGTCCGCCTGCCGATGCAGGGGACGCGGGTTCGTGCCCCGTTTCGGGAGGATCCCACATGCCGTGGAGCGGCTGGGCCCGTGAGCCATGGCCGCTGAGCCTGCGCGTCCGGAGCCTGTGCTCCGCAAATGGGAGAGGCCACAACAGTGAGAGGCCCGCATAACGCAAGAAAAAAAAAAAAAAAAAAAAAGTAGTTAATAAGTGTATGGAAAGTACTTAGTACAGTGTCTGGTATAGAATAAGTGATCAGTAAAGGTTAGCTGTAATAACCACAAATCAGGTACCAAGATCTAGTGATTCTGGTTCTGATTATCCCTGGAATCTGCCCCTTCCTCATTCCCCACTGTTTACAGAGTTTTAAAGGTGGCTGTGGATACAGACTGGGCTGTAAGCCAGGTCACGGCTGGGTGGGGTGAGGTCAGGGAACACGTTTGAGTCGTTAGGGATGATGATCTGTGTGGCTCATGTGGAGTTGCAGTTTCTCTGCCAGTGAGCTCTGTGACCTTGAGCAGCCATTGACTGTGGGCTTCACTGTTAGGAAAATGAGGAAATGGAGTTCAGTTCACTGCCGGGCAGCACATATCATTCGGGCTGTTAGTAGATGACAGGCCTGAGGAACAGATTGGAGTTCGTGTTTCCCAGCTCTGTGAAAGTTCACAGAGGAGAAGGTCTGTAAGGTCATTTCTACTCTTGACAATCTAGGGTTTTTTAAAAATCTTATAACTATAATTTTAAAAAGTGACTGTTGGGCTTCCCTGGTGGCGCAGTGCTTGAGAGTCCGCCTGCCGATGCAGGAGATGCGGGTTCGTGCCCCGTTTCGGGAAGATCCCACATGTCGCGGAGCGGCTGGGCCCGTGAGCCATGGCCACTGAGCCTGCACGTCCGGAGCCTGTGCTCCGCAAATGGGAGAGGCCACAACAGTGAGAGGCCCGCATAACGCAAGGAAAAAAAAAAAAAAAAAAAAAAAAAAGTGACTGTTGTTTTCCCTTTCTTCTCAGAAGAAGATAATCTGAGTGACTCCTCCTCCGAGAGCTTTCTTTGGAGCGATGAGGAGTATGGCCAAGACGTTGATGTGACCACTAACCCAGATGAGGAACTTGATGGGGAGGACCGTTACGATTTTGAAGTGGTCCGCTGCATCTGTGAGGTTCAGGAGGAAAATGACTTCATGATTCAGGTAGGTGGAGCTTCCAGGAGACACAGGTATAGAGGAGCACAAACTGGTCCTTGGAGGGAATTTTGAGGGAATACAGTCTGAGGCCAGCAAAAATAATGTCATGTCAGAAGCCCCAGGTAGGCAGTACTGTCAGCAGCAGATTGAGCTTTGTTTACTGGCTCAGCTTCCTCTGCATCTCAGGCTGGTATAAATAGCCTATGAATAGAATAAGAGAGGCCTTGAGGGATCACTGAGTCTAAACCTCTTATGCTCTGCTTGGGCCAGCTGGATCCACAAATGGGAAGGGCCTTGCCTGTGGTCACACAGTGAGGAGTTGAACAGTAGGGGCCCAAATCTCTGGAGGGGCAGTTTGATCTTCCTATGCATCCATATCTTCTCTCTCAGGTGAATTTTCTTTATGGCCGAAAGAGATGGAGGCCAGTTTTATAAATTGTCTGTTTCTTATTCTTCATTTTCTTGGCATTTGTATTTGTCGTCTCCATTTCTGGGATGTGCCTGTTGGGGGGCCTCCCTGCCTGCTTGGGGAGACCATCACTGGCCAGCACCTGCTTGCCTCTGGCCCTTCTCTTGCTCTTAATCACAGTTCTGGTGGAGGTGGCTGCTGCCTGGCTGACTCCAGGGAACCTCAGTTTTTTAAGTAAGTCATGTTTATGTTGGTTAGAATTCTTCTGGGAGTTTCTTTTTTTTTTTTTTTTTAATAGCCTTCATGGCAACCTCTGAGAATTCAAGGTACATGAATGGTCTCAAATAGCTCCTCATATTTATGACCTTTAGTATGCATTAGGTCAGTGGTTTTCAAATCACTTTTTCAGCATCACAAACCCTTTCCCTAATGGACTCTTTTCATAGAACCCGCAAATGTGTAACAGATAAAAGCAGTAGTTTGGGAAGCTCAAAATGAATAATTTTCACTTTTAAGTTCAAAAATGTGAATGGCTGGCCTCTTCCCACGAGCTCTAATATGCAGGTGGGGTTGTGAGCGGTGGTTGCCAACCTGGAGCATTTCAGTGGCTCAGTTGTTTTCCTTTTTTTGTGAGACAAGCCTAATGAACATGGCCGTTGTATGGGGACTTTTCCTAAACAGCATGCTGTGTAGTCACTTTGGTTAATCAGAGATGGGAAGAAAAGCTTTGTTCTGAGGACAGCGTAATAATAAGTTAGCCTAGCAGTAAAGAGTTATGTGTACTGGTGGGCTCTGCTGTCTTAACATATAAGCTTGGAGTGTGCATTTTTTGTTTTGTTTTGTCTTCTAAAATAGTCTCATTTTATAAAACACACCCATGTGTAGAATCTCTGAAGTTCAGTGGAATATAATTCAAAAACTTATGTAACATGAAAACCATTTGTTTGGTTTTTTTTCCCCTCCAGTAGAATTTTTTTTTAAGTTTGGCTTTAAAAGTATGTTGAAGGGCTTCCCTGGTGGTGCAGTGGTTAAGAATCTGCCTGCCAATGCAAGGGACACAGGTTCGAGCCCTGCTCCAGGAAGATCCCACATGCGTGGAACAGCTAAACCCGTGAGCCACAACTCCTGAGCCTGCGCTCTAGAGCCCGCGAGCCAAAACTACTGAAGCCTGTGTGCCACAGCTACTGAAGCCCATGTGCCTAGAGCCCATGCTCCTCAACAAGAGAAGCCACCACAATGAGAAGGCTGTGCACTGCAATGAAGAGTAGCCCTGCTCGCTGCAACTAGAGAAAGCCCACGCACAGCAACAAAGACCCAATGTGGCCAAAAATAAAAATAAATAAATAAATAAATAAAATAAAAGTATGTTGAAGATGGTTAGTTTGCATCCTGTCTCTCTGGGCGTGTGCTCAGTTCTGGGCCTTGGAAGCCTGATTTGGTCCTCATTTGTCCTTAGAAGTCATTAGTGGGTGAGTAATGAAGGCCTCTCTTGGCAAGGCTCTTCCAGCTAATCAGTATAAGAGATGCAGTTCTGATCCACCACGGTACTTTCTCCATTGACTGTTCTGTAAGTGGCAAGGATCATGGGGTGTTTGCGGGGGTAGAGCTTGAAGTGCCATTTTGTGCTCTGAGGAAACTAAGTTTAAAAAAATTGAGACCACACCATTGTTACATGGCAGAGTCAGGAACTGAATTCCATCACCTGCTTCCCAGGCTCCACATGACCTTCCCCGCAGCTCAGCTCAGCACTGTGGCTTCCTGTCTGGCATTGTGGTGGTGACGAGCTCACTTCAGAACACCTTGGGTTTTGTTGTAGAAGACTTCTTTGCTGTCCACTTGTCCAGCTGGCTTTGTGTTATAGAGGGACAGTTTCTGACTGTACCTGTCATTGTGAGCAGGGTACCTTTTTCCACTCAGTAACCTTAGGAAAAGGCATAAATTTAGAGGGAGCTAACTGGAACAATACAGTTTAAAGTTTTAAAATGTATTCGTCTAGTTTTAAATATGTTCCTCATTTAGGAAAGTTCAAATCATTTTTTCTTAAAATAAATTTTAAACTTACATTGATAATTTGCACAACCCTAGAAAACATTTAGAATTTGTTCTCTAGAAGATTACTTTAGAGAAATAGTTTTCTTTGATCATTTTCGTTATTTGGTAGCAGTATTGCTCATGTATATTATTATTTGATTTTATTTACCAGTGCTAATTTAAATCACTGGAAGGTTAAAATCCTACTTAGTAAACATGAATGTTTGAGAAATCTGGGTACCGCATAAAAAAATGAGCATCAGGAAACCCATTTAATATTTAAATTATTTTAATTGCTCTAAGGCAGGTTTTGGCAAACTTTTTCTTAAAGGACCAGAAAATAAATATTTTAGGCTTTGGGCCATGTGATCTCTGTCACAACTACTCAACTCTGCCCCAAGCAGTCAGAGGCAATACAAAAAAGTGAATGACCATGGTTATGTTCATATTATACTTTATTTACCAAAATAGGACTCAAGCTGAATTTGGCCTGTGGGCTGTAGTTTGCTGACCTTTGCCCTAGAGCAACAAATATGTAACATTAGGTGCTGGACCCCAGTGAAAATTGTGTAGCAGCTTTAATAAGAAGCCCATTTTAGAAACTTTATTTGCTTCCCCTGGAGGTAGCCCTTGTCATCTTCTTGCGTATCACTCCAGAAACATTCAGTGGCTAAACAAGCGATATCAAATATATTCTCTCCATTTTTTTCTTTCTTTTTGTGATAAAATATACATAGCATAAAATTTACCATCTTAACCGTTTTTAAATATATGTGGCTTTAAGTGAACTGGCATTAAGTACATTTACATTGCTGTACAACCATCTTTTTTTTTAACACGTTATTTTAATACATAGTGTTTTCAGTATCTTTTTTTCATTTAATAATATATGTTGAAGACCATTCCATTTTCAGATCTAAAAAAGCTTCCCCATTCTTTTTTTTTTTTTTCCAGTACGCGGGCCTCTCACTGTTGTGGCCTCTCCCGTTGCGGAGC
>NW_006772681.1:2917650-2919191 GCF_000442215.2 Lipotes vexillifer | reverse complement strand
CCGGGGCACGAACCCGTATCCCCTGCACCGGCAGGCGGACTCTCAACCACTGCGCCACCAGGGAAGCACCCCCATTCTTTTTTAATTAATTAATTTATTTTTTGTGGTACGCGGGCCTCTCACTGTTGTGGCCGCTCCTGTTGCGGAGCCCACGCTCCGGACGCACAGGCCCAGCGGCCATGGCCCACGGGCGCAGCCGCTCCGCGGCATGCGGGATCCTCCCAGACCGGGGCACAAACCCGTGTCCCCTGCACCGGCAGGCGGACCCCCAACTACTGCGCCACCAGGGAAGCCCCCCATTCTTTTTAATGGTTGCATAATGGATGGATCATCATTTATTTAACTCTTCCCTTGTTGATGGACATTTGGATTGTTTCTAATCTTAGCAGTGATGTAATGAATAATTTTGTGTAAGTATATCTGTAGGACCAAGTTTTGAAAGTAAAATTCCAGGACCAAAGTAGGCGTGCATTTATTATTTTGACAAATACTAGTGTCATAGCAATATTCTATAAACTTTCCCTGGTGTACCAAAGAACAGTCTTACCAGTGCCCTTGTCAGTACAGAGTACTATCAAACTTCTTTATCTTTGCTCTTCAGATAAGTGAAAAAACAATCTACTAGTATAGCCATTTTGTAATTTATTTTAATATACTTAAAAAATTTTTATGATTGTTATTTTCTGCATTTTCCAAGAACTACAAAGAAGAAAACAAGGATTACCCAGATTGTTTTTACCCCGGGATAAATCACTGTTGTTATTTTAGAATACACACATACACATGCATATATAAATGAAAATTATACTCTATAAACAGTTTTTCATGAGAATGATACTTGTGTGATGAAAGTAGTAAATGTTTATTATAAAACCTTCAGGCAATACATAAAGGTATGAAGAATTAATTGATATTTACATGTAATCCCAGAATCTAGAAATACTAATGTGTATGTATATTATTAGGCTGGTTTCATTTCACATTAATTTATATTAATTCAAGTTCCCTTACATTACTTTATTCTTATAATGGTTGCTTTGAACATCTTTTTATTTAAGATGTGTTTTTTTCCTTTGACCTGCCTGTTCATGTCCTTTATTCAGTTTTCTCTTGGATGGTTGGTTGTTTTCATACCCATTTACATAAGATTTTTTTTAAAAAATTTATTTATTTATTTGCACTAGGTCTTAGTTGCGGCACACAGGATCTTTGTTGCTGTGTGCAGGATTTTTGTTGCCGCGTGTGGGATCTTTAGTTGTGGTGTGCAGGATCTTTAGTTGCGGCGTGTGGAATCTTTAGTTGCGGTGTGCGGGATCTTTAGTTGCGGCATGTGGAATCTTTTAGTTGCGGCGTGTGGGATCTAGTTCCCGGACCAGGGATCGAACCCGGTCCCCCTGCATTGGGAGCATGGAGTCTTAACCACTGGACCACCAGGGAAGTCCCTGTGTAAGCTTTTTTTTTTTTTTTTTTGCCATCCCCAAGAATGAATTCTCATCCCCCTTGGAGGCAATTTTACCCCCATTGAAAATACATGACTTAGA
>NW_006772681.1:2908035-2916441 GCF_000442215.2 Lipotes vexillifer | reverse complement strand
CCTCCCAGACCGGGGCACGAACCCGCGTCCCCTGCAACGGCAGGCGGACTCTCAACCACTGCACCACCGGGGAAGCCCCCTGTGTAAGCTTTTTGTAGATATGTTTTTGTATCAGCTGTGAGAACAGTTAGAAATATTTGTACCCACTTTGTCATCCGTCTTTTGGCTTGTCAAGCCATGTGGCACAGCTGCCCTCCCCCCCAAAAAAAAAATTTTAACTTTTATTTTTAATATTTATTTAAACAAATTTTTCACCCCACCACACGGCGTGCGGGATCTTAGTTCCCCAACCAGGGATTGAACCCACGCCCCCTGCAGTGGAAATGCAGAGTCTTAACCACTGGACCGCCAGGGAAGTTCCAATTTAAACTTTTTAAAAATGAATAATGTATATTAGTCAGACCCACAGGAAAAACGTTATTTTGAAATTTTCAACTTAGGTGTTTTTGATTCAATTTTGGTGTATCCTAGTTCTTAAGACATGAAGTCATTGGTGAGAGAGACTTTCATTCTTAATTATTAGTCTGTTTTCTGCTACTAACTGCCTTTGTTGTCTCACACCCTTTTCTTTCTCTCTGAGCCTTTAGTTTTCTCATTGGAAATGGAAGAATCTGGATCGCATCTTATCTGAAGTCTCTCTTCCAGCTCTGCCCCTGTTGATTCTGATATGATTAGCCCATAAAAGCCCTTTGATCCTGGGGCCTATCTGACTCCAAGTGGCTGAGGACTGTGAGCTTTTTCCCTTGTGGCCAGGCTGGTGGCCCACCCTCCAGACCATATCGGAAGCTTGCTGTCCACTTTCCAGAGCTATCCATTTGGTTGGGTAGTTAAAGGTTTAGGGCCCTGGTTTGGAATTGCTTCAAGTGTCCTAGTATCTCCTTTGGCATCCTTTTCCTCTCCATTCCCTCCTCTGGACCCTTAGCCCTCAGGCTTGCTATCCTCAGGCCAGCCACACGTCTGTCTCCCAGTGCTGCCCTCATCCTCTGCTCCTTTCTTTCCCTCTCTGCCTCTTGCCCCTTCTCTCTTTCCCCCTTCCCCAGGGAAGGCAGTGGAGCCTAGGGGTTAAAAGAACTAGGCTTGCAGTCAGCCAGGCTTGTGTTCTGATCCACTGTTGCGTCTTCTCAGCTGTGTGACCGTTGGTAAGGTTTAGAAAGAACAAATGCAAAGCGCTAGCATATGTTGAGTCCAGGAGGCATCAAAGTGAGTTAGCCTACCCATTCGTAGCAGTAATAGGCTCTTAATACATAAAAGTTGTGTGCTGGGCTCTACTATATGAATTTTGACATGTGACCCATTGATTCCTCACAAACAGCCCCACACGGTTGGTAGGAATAGTATCCTGTTATGCAGATGGGGAAACTGAAGCCCAGGGTGGAGAACTGACCTGTGCAAGGTCACACAGCTAATGAATGTCTGAGCCAGAATTCAAACTCAGGTTTTTGTCTTTCTAAGTTAACCTCCCTCTAAGGACTTAAACAGTTTTTCCTTTCTCTTTATAAAGTGATCAGAAAAGTGAAAGCCTCTAGAAATGGGACGGAAAATAGTCATTTTTCTGAGATCAGTAGTGTTTAATTTAAATATTCTTCACCTGTGCTGTCCAGTACGGTAGCCACTAGCCTCATACGGCTATTGAGCACTTAAGATGTAGCTAATGGGACTAAGGAACTGAATTTTAAACTTAGTTTTTTAACTTAAATGTTAAAAGCACAGGTGGCTGCTCTGGAAGAGTGGTTGCAGCTCAGCTCCCACTCCCTCCTCCTCCTCTCCCTCCCTCCTCCTTCCGCCTCCCACTGCCCCTTATCCCCCACAGGTGGGTCTTATTTTTGGATGGAGGATTCCTTCTGAGTTTAATTTTTATTGCTTCTTTAATTCTAACAGTGTGAAGAGTGCCAGTGCTGGCAGCATGGGGTCTGCATGGGATTACTGGAAGAAAACGTGCCTGAGAAATACACCTGTTATGTTTGCCAAGACCCTCCAGGTAGAGATTTCTGGAGTCAGGGATATTAACACTATGTAGCATTTTCCTTAGCACAGCTGGCGGTGAAACAGCCTGAGTGTCTGTGGTCTTGAGACTCATTTCTTCAGCATCGGCTAGACTCTGCCTCCTCCTCGCCTTTGTTGCTCACCTGGTGGCCAGCTGTCCTGAACTTGGCAGTAAGAGAGCATGTATGAAGAGGTTCACCTAGTGGAAGGCCTGGCCTTGAGCTAGAATTTTGTTGTGTGTGTGGGGGTGTGGGGGTGTGGGGGGGTAAAAATCATATAACACAAGCTCTACCCTCTTAACAAATTTTTAAGTGTACAGTACAGTATTCTTTATAAACTATAAGCACAATGTTGTATAGCAGATCTCTAGAACTTTTTCATCTTGTACGACTGAAACTCTGTATAAACTATGGAACGCTGTACCGATTTGCATGTCATCCTGGCGTAGGGGCCATGCTAATCTTTTCTCTGTTGTTCTAGTTTTAGAATACGTGCTGCCAGAGCGAGCACCTTTTCCTTTTCTTGAGAGTTCATGAGGATGTAGGCTCTGTCCTTGGCTTTTCAGGGCTGTTGAAGGGTTGGAAATCGGCCTCTGCTCCCCCTGGTGGCATCTGCCTTCCATTGCATCATTGCCACCTCTGAAGGGAGATACGCCCTTGAGGGGAGGGGAAAGGTGTGTTTGCGAAGAGCCTGTCTGCCACCCAGAGCAGTGAATTAATTCCTTAGGATCAGTTCGTTTCATTGTTCCTTGACCGCAGGGCTGGCCTATGGCTCTTGGGTTCCCCTTTCCAGAAATCTCAGGGGTGGATTATAAATCTGTGGTTCTTGTCTTGTTGTCAGTGGGATGTGACATCGTCTCCATTCATCACCTGTAAAGTTGCTCCCCTTGGGTCCAGTCCCCTTACAGCTAGACAACGCTGGAGAGCCTCTGCTTCTGTTATTCCTTTTTGTCCTATGAGGTGGGCCTGGTAGGAGCTCCTGTTCCTATTTTTGCTTATGAGGAAGAAATTGGTGCCCAGGGAAATGAATGACTTTCCTAATCTCATGAAGCAGATTGGAATTAGAACTGACTTGTGGGACCAAGTCTCTTGATTTTGCTGGTTGTATAGGGAGGGACTGGGCTACCACAGTTCATTTTCCAGCAAGTAGGTCCCCCTGGGGCCTGATAACCTCTATTGTGACACTGTGTCTTCTTGTACTAGATTAGTCTATAGACAGAGAGCAATCTGCCTCTGTTTTCCCCTTTATCCCAAGGAAAGAATATGGTCAGAAGATTAGTCCGTAAGTCATAGAATATAATTGATGGGCAGGATCTCAGAGGCCACTTAGTTTAGCCTTGACATTTAACAGGCAAGCAGCAGGCCCAGAAGGGACATGATTGGCCTCAGATCACTCAGACAGTTAGTGCTAGGTTGGAGGAGATGACAACTGGTGTCTCTGACCTTTGTCTTGTAAAACAGGTAGTGCTGCTTTGAATCCTGCTGCTCAGGCTACCTCTGTGGCAGCTGCCTCTGAGATTCCACACATACTCCCCAGGGCTCCTTTAGGGCACCGTTTAAAACTCTCTCTTGTCTACTTTATTGTCTCTCACTCTTGCCGTCCACTTTTCTCTCTTTAGAAATCATATACACCATCTTTATCAATCCCTATGTACTTTCTGAACTTTTATAACTAAATTGCCAAGGCTGGGAATAGACTCCTTGAATTGAGCACTCAGTGACTGTCACATTTATTGACTATGTTTGATTCTGCAGTCTTGAGCCAGAAGTTTAATCTAACAGATCTATTCTTTAAAGGTTACTTAAAGGTGTTGTTAACAGAGTGGAGGTGCATCCCTACCATGTGTCTTAGAAAAGCCAGAAAGAGCGCAAGAACCTTGATAGGGTTTGCCCGGGTTATTTTAGGGTCTTTATAGCCATTGAGAGGTGAACAGCAGTCTGATTGGAAGCTGTTCCCTGGGCTTTTACAGCAGGAAACACTGTGCCAAGTCACGTGTGGTTGTGTTTTCAGTCCTTCCTTAGGATCCCTGTAATGAACAGGACCGCTGAAGCTGTTTGGTTCATCTGTCATTGTTACAGATGGGAAATGGAGGTCCAGAGAAGGGAGTGGGGGGCTGACCATTCATTTAGTTAGGTGCTAGGTGACAGTTGGAGGGGCCCTTGGGGCTTCTTTCCATTTGATAAATCCATTCACGATGCCTTTTGCCAGACACTGAGGATATAACCATGAACAAAACAATTCCTATTCTTCTGGCTTTTAGTGGGGTTTGGACCAGCAACAGATGTCAAAATAAGTCATCTAAACAAGAACATGTTAGGTAGGGATGAATGCTTTGAGGGGGCAAAAGCCCTGAGATAGGGAATGACTAGGAGGCACGGAAGAGGCTCTCGTACTTTGGGAGGTAACCAATGGCCTCTCTGAGGAGGTGGTAAGGAGCCAGTCCTGCAAAGGCCTTGGGGAATAGTGCTCCAGACAGGGGTAGGGGTGCTAGAGCAGAGACCCTAAGACCAGAAAGAGCTTGAATGTGTTCCGGAAAGGGTGGGGCAAGGAGGGCAGGAAGGAGCCTCATTAGATCAGTCAGGGCTTTGGGTTTTCTTCTGTGCAGGAAGAAAGAAGTCATCGAAGGTTTTAAGTGGGAGAGGGAATTATGTGATTAAACTTTAACAAGATATCCAAGTTCCCATTCTACCTCTGGCCAGTTGCAGAGATCAGGAAATTTATATACTTTTCTCGCTACCTTATCCCCAACACCTAGTAGAGAGCCCAGCATATAGTAGGTGCCAAGTAAACGTATACTGGATGAATGAATGAACGAAATGAACACACCAGTCCATCCTTCCAATAGTTTGTGTGATAATTGTGCGATGCTGAAATGGTCTGGGTTTCCTTCAGACCAAGGATTAATTCTGTCATTGTCACTGCTTTAGGTCAGAGACCTGGCTTCAAGTACTGGTATGACAAGGAGTGGTTGAGCAGGGGACATATGCATGGCCTGGCATTTTTAGAAGAGAATTATTCCCACCAGAATGCCAAGAAGATTGTGGCCACCCACCAGCTTCTCGGCGATGTGCAGAGAGTGATCGAGGTTTTGCATGGCCTGCAGCTCAAGATGAGCATCTTGCAGTAAGTGTGGCACCTGCAGCTTTGGGGATGAGTCTGATTTGGCGTGGGCGGAGGGCAGGATAAATAGGAGAAATTGGAAAGCCACAAAATCGGTGATAAGATGAATAAGTTTGAGACTTTTATTTAAAATTCTCAGTTACATGATAAACATTCTTTTTTAAAAAAATTAACTCTATTGAGGTATAATTTACATATAATTAAGTTCACCCATTTTAAATGTTTATTGAGTTTTGGCAAATGTATATACAAACACTACTGTAATCAAGATACGGTGTGTGGGAACTTCCTTGGTGGTCCAGTGGTTAAGACACCACACTTCCAATGCAGGGGGTGCAGGTTCGATCCCTGGTCAGGGAACTAAGATCCCACATGCCACATGGTGCGGCCAAAAAATAAAATAAAATAAAATGCCTTAGAAAAAAAAAGAAAAAAAAAGTGGTGTATTTATAGTTTTTTCTTTTTTTTTGTACCGTTCTGAGTTGTTTTTTTCTATTTTGGCTGCGCTGGGTCTTTGTTATGGGCTTCTCTAGTTGCAGAGCATGGGTTCATTTGCCCCTCAGCATGTGGGATCTTAGTTCCCAGACCAGGGATTGAACCCATGCCCGCTGCTTTGGAAGGCAGATTCTTAACCACTGGACGACCAGGAAAGTCCCTGTTCTGAGTTTTTGGGTTTTGTTTTTTAAACTGTGGTAAGATATACATAATATAAAGTTTGCTATCTTAACCATTTTTAAGTGTACAGTTCAGTAGTGTTAAGTACATTCACTCTGTTGCAACTAATGTCCAGAACTCCTTGTGTGGGGCAAAGCAAACTCTGTACCCATTAAGCAACTTCTTTCCATTTCCCCTCCCCCAGCCACTGACAGCCACCCTTCTACTTTCTGTCTCTGAATTTGACTGCTCTGGGTACTTCATATAAATGGGATTCTACAGTATTTGTCTTTTTATGACTGGCTCATTTCACTTAGCATAATGTCCTTAAGGTTTGTCTGTGTTGTAAGTTGTATCAGAATTTCCTTCCTTTTTAAGGCTAAATAATATTCCATTATATATAATACCACATTTTGTTTATCCATTCATCCTAAACATTGTGGGTTTTTTTTTTTTGGCCACACCTCACGGCTTTTGCGATCTCAGTTCCCCGACCAGGGATTGAACCTGGACCGCAGACTGTGGCAGTGAAAGCCTGGAATCCTAACCACTAGGCCACCAGGGAACTACCATCCTAAACATTCTTGATTGGTAAACAAAGTAAAATTGAAACAAAGTAAAATTGACATGGCAAGGAGAGGTTGAGCAGGGCACATTCAGCAAGGGTATATGTTGATTTGGGTAAAAACCAAGCTGCTATAACAAAACCAAAAAAATAAAGGCTAAACAAAATGGAATTTTCTTTCTCACATAAGGCATGGTCCAGAGGTAGGCAGGGGTCCAGGCCAGGTAGGTGGCCGTTCTCCAAGATTCCAGCTATGGACGTGGGGACTTGGGTTCCTTCTGTCTTACTGCTCTGGCATTCCATTAGGCTTAATCTCATCTGCGTGGTCCAAGCAGATGCATCTGTACCTCCACTCTGCTCTGACCCCCAGGAGGGGGAGCAAGTGGTTTCATGGACCCACCTAACTGCAGGAGGCTAGTAGCCAGGTGGCCATGTGCCCTGAGCAAACTCAGGAGTGAGGGTGGAGGTGGGTGTAAGAGAAGGAAAGGATGGTTACTGGGGGAATTAGCCATTACTGTGACAGTATCTGTTGAGGTGAACTGAATCAAGTGACCTTGTTTTGGATGTCTTAGACTAGGTATTCCCTCACATTTTATAAAATCAGAAAATTTTCCTCCATATAAGCCAAGTGAATTTCTTCTTAACAAGATGCCAGAAATTGACTGAGACAGGTGGAAGGTGAGGGCAAACCTCAGATGATGCTCCTGATTATAAATGTTGCTATGTTTTTTTTCATTTGAGGATTCAGTCAGATGGTATTCTCTTTCTTCTCACTGAAATACCAGTGCTCCAGCCCTGCCCCATATTCCAGAACCTTGTTCGTTCTGGATCCCCATTTAGATCCTTCATCTTTAATTTTTTTATATAAATTTATTTATTTTATTTATTTATTTTTGGCTGTGTTGGGTCTTTGCTGCTGTGCACGGGCTTTCTCTAGTTGCAGCGAGTGGGGGCTACCCTTCGTTGCAGTGCCCAGGCTTCTCATTGCGGTGGCTTCTCATTGTGGAGCACGGGCTCTAGGCACGCGGGCTCCAGTAGTTGCGGCATGTGGGCTCAGTAGTTGTGGCTCACAGGCTCTAGAGCACAGGCTCAGTAGTTGTGGTGCACAGGCTTAGTTGCTCCGCAGCATGTGGGATTTTCCCGGACCAGGGATCAAACCCGTGTCCCCTGCATTGGCAGGCAGATTCTCAACCACTACTCCACCAGGAAAGCCCCTAGATCCTTCCATCTTTATAGCAGTGACTTTGTACTGGAATTAAATCTGACTTCTCCAAGAAGTTCAGGAGGGAGTATAGGGAGATCTTGTTAGTCATTATATATGGAGAAAAGAGCCTGGGAGACAGGGAGGTGGTCCCAGTATGTCCCTGTACACCTGGATAGTCTCTGCTATCACAGGCTCTGGGTCTTCATTCTCAGAAATTTTGTTCCTAAGTGACCTGGTGGATTCATTTTCAAAGGCAAACAGTAAAACTGGGAATAACTTCAAATGTTGTCATTTCAAAAGTAACATGCATGGCTGTGCATACCTTCTTCATGATTGACAGGGCTTACAAAGAAAGGCCAGGGTCATCCTTGTGTAGTAGCTGGGGCTTCAGATCTTAGCTGGGAGGGTGAAAATTGTAGGAGGAAGGAAGGAAAGACTTTTGTGATTTTCGTGCAAGAACAGGTCCATACTGTGGCCTCTATGCTCCAAGTTAACAGATTTCAGGCTACAGTAGACCTGAAAGTGAACAAGGACTCCCATTTCCTCTGATGCAATTATGATTTCAGAGGTGTGTCTGGGGTCCTAGATTCCTGGTACAGTCTGTGATACCCTGTTGGAAGTGGCCAGGGGCCCAGGCTGCCTCGATGCTGGTGGTTTTCTCTCCTTCCCCAGTGGATCGGGGTGGTATTAGGGATTGCTAGAGTGGGAGAGCTGAGAAAGGATAGTTGTAGCCCCTTGCGAGCAGAATTTTAGGTTCTGTAAGATCATTCCATGCTGTCCTATTTATGGCCTATTCCATTTCTGCAGGAAGGCTTCAGGAAAGTGTGTGTGGGGGGGTGGGGGATATCTATATGTGGGAGTTGCTGCTGAGTTCCTGCTG
>NW_006772681.1:2895127-2908014 GCF_000442215.2 Lipotes vexillifer | reverse complement strand
TCCTGCTGATCTGGTTTCAGTGTTTCTCAGTTGGGACTGGTGAAGGTAATGTTTACAGTTATACCATGAGATAATTCTCTGTATGTGTGGAATTGTACCGAGCATTACAGGATATTTAGCATCTCTGAATTCAGTGAACTGAATGCTGAGGTCACATATGTGACAATCAGTAGTCATTGTGACAGTTGGAAAGGCTCCCACACATTTCTGCACATCTGTGAACCAAATGTGAGTAGCACCTGTCCATCCTACCACTTGCTTGCAAACACCCCTGCCAGCTAGGAACTGCTGGTAGCTGGTAGGCCTTACTCGGGAAGCCCAGTTTTTCTTCCTCCGTCTTTTTCTCCTTTCCTTTCTTTCTTCATTTCATTTAATGATCCAAGGTTATAATGGAAGTTCTGGGTGGTAAACAAGAGTTAAAAAGGTAAAGTTTATGCTTTTAAACTTAAATATATATCCCACAGTAAGAAATACATTTTATATCACTCACACGTACAAAACTGAAACCAAAATTTCACAAAACACCTACTCTTACTTAGAATGGTGCATTCTGGTATTTTCTGTTCTGTTTTTCCTTTTTTACAATTGATTATGATCCAGTAAATTAAAGGCCTTCTGTTGGGGCAAACCTCAGACGGTGAATGATTGTGGGAAACTCTGAAGTCATACACAGAGTTTTATGTACACGTATACTGTAGCAAGAGCTTTCAGATTCTCAGAAGTGTCTGTGGCCCAAAAAGGGAGCAGAATCCTTGTTCTTTAATAACAGATTTTCCTCTTTGGGATGGTGTGAACAGAAGATTTTGTCATTAGTGGCCTATGCCTAGATGACTTCTGGTTACCACCTCCCTCCCGGGTCACCACTGGATTTGTGTAATTGAGTGCTATTGCATGCCAGGATTATCATGGCTGTTTATTAATAAGTTAAGGTTATTTTTAGTAAGTCACATTTGAAGAGCACTTTACTGCCAACAAAGTACTGTACTTCCATTCAAATTAATTCACTTCATCTATAGAAACTCAGTGGTTGCTGGCAGACAGGTAGATGGTTAGCCAGATTTGCAGAGGAGGAAACGGGAATGAGGCTGGCTGAGTGACTCGGCCCAGCTGCACTGCTAATCAGCGGCTGAGCTGAAATGCAGTCAGGTCTTCTGACTCTCAAGTCTAGTCCCATTCACCGTGAGTGATACAGCAGGAGCTTGCCTAGAAGTGGTCTCCTCAGAGGCTGCTGATTTACATTCCCTCTTGTGTGGCAAATAGTGGCTTGTACCAGTTGGCCCAGGTGGGAGGTCTTCCCCCCATTGGAAAGCCCCTGCAGTGGTCCCAGGTACTCCAAAGCCCTCTCCGTGTTTGCCCTCCCAACAGAAGCCGGGAACATCCTGATCTGCAGCTGTGGTGTCAGCCTTGGAAACAGCATCTGGCGGAGGGGAGATCTCATTCCAAACACATCCATGTCACTGAAGTCAAGAGCAGGGAGGAAGCCCCAAGCTATAGAACTTTGAACGGGGCGGTGGAGAAGCCTCTGCCCCTACCCTTGCCCCGGTCTGTGGAGGAGTCATATATCACCAGCGAGCACTGCTACCAGAAGCCCCGCACCTACTACCCTGCTGTGGAACAGAAGCTGGTGGTGGAGACCCGGCGCTCTGCCCTTGACGATGCAGTCAACCCCCTCCATGAGAATGGTGATGATTCCCTCTCTCCACGCCTGGGCTGGCCTCTAGAACAAGACAGGAGCAGAGGGGACAGTGACCCCAAACCCAGCTCCCCAAAGGTATGGGGCTCGCTTGTACTGGTTCTTAATTCGGTGTTTGAGTGCTTGTACCTTCTCCTCCTAGGGCTAAATGTTCTGTGGAAGATGTTTATTATAGAGTTGTATTTACTGTAAAATTGTATATAAATTTGCTTATCATAGATGTTTTTTGGTCTGTTAAAATGAGTACAAAGTCAAGGGAGCCCACTTAAACCCCAAAGATCATTGGTTCTAGGAAATGTGGCAGAGTCGGGGGCGGGGTGTGGAGAGGTGGGAGGTAGCAGGGGAAAAGGGTTGACTGGAACTTGATAAATGGAAGTAAGTTAGGAAAGTGAGTTTTTTTCTTCAGTGCAATTTATAGTTGCCCGTGGGTGCTAATCCTTCCCACAAGCAAAGAATGAGTCAGGTGTTTTGTTAGGCATAAGGTTTTCAGTACAATTCTATGCTGGCTCTACTTTTCACTTTGCAGCCCTGACATAGGAACAGTCCATTTTGTCAAAATATTTGCTGGTTTCATCAGTTTTTCCAAGAGATACTCTCAGTTTCTTGTTATTCAAGTCATTCTCTTCTGGAGCCCCCTGTGTTCTCTTGCCAGTGTTCTCTGGTCTGATTCTGCCCTGTCCTCAGTTGTCGGTGAGGATTTGTGTGATTTGAGAGCTTCTCCACCCTTGTCATACTTACTTTCACAGACTTCATTTTGTGGGGTGGTATCAACAGCATAAGTCCATTGCTGCATCTTGCCGACGGGGAGCATCCTAGGTTAGAAGCCCCTCAAGGGTGGGCATTATACCTCGTTCAGCCTGTATCCTTGCCAGGGTCTAAACAGTGCTGGATGAGGCTGGTGAGGACATAGTCTTTGGAGACAGACCCAGCTTCAAGTCTCGGCTCAGCCACTTGCTGTGTGATTCTGAGCAGGTCACTTCACCTCCTCAGACGTGTCTCCTTACCCCCTGTCGAGTGGAGCCAGTGGCAGTGCCCTCTCAGTTACTGTGCAGCGTATCTGTGAAAAGCTCTCAGAACATGGCTTTGCACATGGTGACCCCTAAATAAATGTTAAGTAGAACCTATTTCATTTCAAATGAGTGAATGAAAGGTTGCGGTCACAAACCCCAGAAAAGGTTTATGGTCATGCAGACTGGGCAAATTGCCTAGAGGTGTCTGGCACATCATGAAAAAATCAGGAAATACTGGGCCTAAACAAGGCAGCTGGGGTTAAAAATCTCTTTCATTGATAGCAGGCTGACCATAGGCCGGCACTGTGTTTTACAAACATTATCCTGTTTCATCCTCATGAACCTTTACAGCAGGATTTACTATTTCCTTCTTTCCCATGAGGGAACAGAGGCCCAGAGAGGTGAAGTAACTTGTCCAGATACGTGCGCTCAGCGAGACATGGAGCTAGGATTTAAAGCTAGTTTGTCTGACATCCACATACTAACCCCTGTCTACACTTGCCCTGCTGTGTTCTGATCTCAGGTTTCTGGAAGCCCTTCTTCTGTGAGGCCTACTTCAGGCCTAGGGCATTGGGCCATTCTTTGGGAAGCAGCTGTGGGATCCTCTGAGCCAGAGGTCTGTGCTGCCCTGAGGTGGTCGTTATTGGTACAGCAGGCACACTTCTGCCCAGTGCCCAAGAGGGGAGGAACGGGGCAGGGAGGTAGAGAGTTGGGATATTCAAACTGCAACTGGGTTTTCAAATGGTTGTGGACACTGGCTGTTTGGAAAAGGGGCTGGGAGCTGTCTCCATGCAGTAACTTCAATGTTGTTGCATCCCCAGGTGAGGGAATATGTCTCCAGAAAGGTCCTGCCTGAGGAAGCCCCCGCTCGGAAGCTGCTGGACAGAGGCGGAGAGGGGCTGCTGAGCTCCCAGCATCAGTGGCAGTTTAACCTGCTGACGCATGTGGAGTCTCTTCAGGACGAAGTCACGCATAGGATGGACTCCATTGAGAAGGAGCTGGACGGTAGGGCTCCCTCCTTGGCTCCCTGCACTTGGCAGGCACTGTGGGCCCGCCGGGATGAGCTGCATTCTGAACCCCTTGATCTGCTCTCTAGGCACAGCTGTGTTCTTGCCTCGTCTCTGTCAGTCTCACCACCTTCATTCTCCCCTCAAGATGGCAGAGCCTTACTTTTAGTATTGATCGGGCACTTCTAAGGTTTGTGCGATGTCAGGGGTCCTGCCTCACTTTCCCAGTCCCTTCTGCCAAGGAGAGTGTGCAGGAGAGCAGCTGGGCTCTGCCTGCGGGTAATGTGTGATCTGAGCAGATCTTTACTAAGCCAGTTCTGTGGGGAATTGAAACTTTGACCTATTTGAGCTTTTAAGATGTCTGAGGATTGATCTGAAAACACCTTTTATTTCAGCCTTTCTTAAAATCTAATATGAAGCCTTCTCCTCTTTATCAGTAGAGATTTAAGAACTTGACTAAGTCATTTATGTAGCCCCTGGGTATTTGTCCCAGATGTTAGTGGTAACAAATGGGCTTGGAGGACTGAACTCTTGATCCCCAGGGTGTTGTCAGTTTGCTTTTTGAAGACAAACTTCCTTCTTGATTGTTTGTTGTCTTATTCTCTTATTTCCTAATTATTTGTTTTCATCCTTAGAAAGGAGACTGATTAAGAAATAAATGTTCTGTTTGAGGATTCTGAGTACAGCCAGGCTGTTATTACTGTAATTGGGGATGAAATAACTCAGAAGAAAAATGCCATGTGTTATGTAAGCGAGGGTCACAAGGTACGGCTGAGGCCGGGCCAGGGGAGGAGAGCTGCTGTGAGGGGAAGTGATGACAGGAAGGCTTCCTGGAGCTCCTGGGACTGAAGCGGAGCCTTGAAGAGAGTGATGCTTTCTGCTGCAGCGGGGTGACTGAGGGTGGATGATAAGAGGATTGGCTTGACTGGGGGAGGGCTGGCCCTGATGGAGGACAGTGCGAGGATGAGAGCCTCATGCTTTCTTTCCTGCCCGGAGGCAAACCTGCGGAACCGGGAATGGGAGGCCAGTCCAGGGTCCATTGTGAGGGCATTTCTGGAAGGCGGAGTGTTTCTGTCTCTCTTTCACTCCTGAACGGTTTCCTTGCGCTCCTCAGAACGGTAGCTGATGCTACCGTTTTCACCGGCTGTGAAAAACCCTGCTATTAGAAAGCTGAAAGAGGATGGAATGCCAGACTGAAAATTGTAGAGTTTCAGACAGTGGCGGTAGAATTGGCTCTGGGTCCCTGAGAAGAGGCTTAGCACCATGGAAACAGGGCGAAGGCTCTGTTGTTGCCAAAGGAGCCTGCCCCTAGGGGAGAAGTCAGAGCCTTCTTTCTTTCCTTCTTCCTCCCTCCCTCCCTCCCATTTTATTTTTGGCTGCGTTGGGTCTTAGTTGCGGCATGCGGGATCTTTTGTTGCGGCGTGTGGGCTTCTCTCTCTCTGCTGTGGCACACGGGCTCCAGAGTGCGTGGGCTCTGTAGTTTGTGGCACGTTGGCTCTGCGTGGGCTTAGTTGCCCCGAGGAATGTGGGATCTTAGTTCCCCGCCCAGGGATCAAGCCCACGTCCCCTGCATTGGAAGGCAGATTCTTTAACTGGACCACCAGGGAAGTCCCAAGCTTGGGCTGCTCCAGCCCTTAGTTCACTGAGTAGTCAGTGTGGCCAGGATGATAAGCCTGGGCTCCCTTCTCTGGCCTTCCAGAGGACTCTTGTGTCCTGCTCATCTGGGGCCACACACTCTGTTCTTGTTCTGATATTCCAGGCCCCGAGAGGTACTGGAAGCATGAAAATCAATTATAAAGTTTAAAGATTTTATTCAGGTAAACAGTTTGCATTGTATTTAATAAAGATTCATCAGAATCCCATTTTATTTCTACTATCTTCATTTCATCTAAATACCATCAAGATAAACTGAGCTTTTATAGGAATTTGGATACAATATTCCTTTTTAAAAAGTCTGATAAGCTATTGTATTGACTTTTTAAAATGTCATTGTTTCAGTATTAACCATTATTTAATAACTTATGTAGTTGTGTGAACAGTCTTATAAAACTAAAAGATAAAAGATATTTAATGACCATGAAAATACTGAATCTTTTAGCATTAGAAAGATTTTTTTTTTTTAAATGTTACCTTAGTGAGCATTGGCCTCTATCTAGATGGTCTGGGGGAGTGTATTTGAAATGAAACTTTACCTTTATAACCTGCTGCCTTTCTTGGAATCATGATACTGTTGAGAAGCTGTTGAACTTCCTTAAAAGAGAAACTTGGGGTGATGGTCCAGCACCTGGTGTGGAGAGAAGCCTGGCTTGCTGGATGCTGGGGTCCAGAGGAGGTGCTGTTGGCTCCCACAGTTCTGGGTCTGGTCTTCTTCGTTCCTGCTAGAGAGAAGACTTCCACCTTAGGGGCTCCAAACACTCCTCTTAACCAAGTTCAGACACTATGAGTGGCCTAGACTCTTCTAGTCTGCACACTGACTGATGCTCTTTCTCCCTGTGCGTGCCTGCTGGGTCACCATGGTGTTGGGGGACGTCTTGGTTGAGCCCGAACCAGATCTTAGGTAGTTCCAGTAGCTTTAAGAGGGGCCTCAGCAATTGTAGGATCATCTTGCCCAGGATAGACTGACTGACATTTTCTCTTGGAATCAGCCCAGCCAGCCTTGACTGCCTTAGACTCACCCAGATGGGCTCTTACGGCATTAACTTTGAGTCTTTTCTCCATTTACTCTTTTTTTTAAAAAAAAGATTTATTTATGCATGCATGCCAGGTCTTTGGGATCTTCGTTGCTGCGTGTGGGATCTTTAGTTGTGGCATGTGGGATCTAGTTCCCTGATCAGGGATCAAACCTGGGTCCCCTGCATTGGGAGCGTGGAGTCTTAACCACTGGACCACCGGGCAAGTCCCCCCTCCATTTACTCTTGTGCTCTTTAGCTGAGCAGTTCCTGTCTCTCTCTAGTCTGTGGACTCCTTTTTCTTTTTCTTTTTTTTTTAATAAGACTGTTGTATTGAAACTGGTCACTATGGAGTTTTTCTTGCTCAGGAGGTCACTGGTCACTGTCATTTAACTTTGATCCTTTACTCTTGGTTTTTAAGTTCCGTCTGAGAAGTCAGTTTTGTATTTCTTATTTTCAAGTCCTTGTAATTGTTGCGATCAGGAGGAGGGAAGGCTCCTCCTCCTTGGAACCCCCGAGTGCCAACAAGAAATCTGATGGAGGAAGGTGAACTCTGAGGAGCCCGAGCGTTCAGTGGGGCATATCGCTGGACTGTTCCTGCATTCTCTCACTGCCTCTGTCGAGAACCTACTATGTACCAGGCATAGTTGAGTGTTAGGGATATAATGGTGAGTAAGGCAGGCTCTGCCTCTGCTCTCATGGAGCTTGATCTTATGTTAGAGACAGATATTAATTAAATCATCCCGTTATGTTTACAAACCAGGATAAGTGCTCCAAAGGAGAGCAAGTGATAGCATAGTACCTGTGACACAGGGACCAGATTCAGATTGTAGAGTTGGGGAAGGGCTCCCTGAGAAGTAACTTGCAGGGAACAAAGGATTTAGAAAGGTGGGAAGGAAGATGGAGGGCTGGTTTGAGGAGGGCAGAGGATTGTGTATGAGGCTGCAGGCTGCTTGAGGAACAGGCACTGCATGGTCTTCCTCTTTCTGCACTCTGGCTCCAGGGTCCAGATGGTGCTCAATAGAGGTTGATGCACAGACTAGAAAGGCTACAGGCAGGCCGGGGTAAGCACAGGGCCTACCTGGAGGGGCTGGCTCTCGTCAGAGGTGCAGGGCTCCGGAATGGCCCCTCCCCAAATGCCAGAGCTTAAGGGAGTGGCTTGGGGAAGAACAAATATCTTTCTATAGAGAAATTTCTGCTCTCAGAAGCAAGACAGCTTTTTAGATATTGAACTAATTGTAGTCAAGTTTGTTAGTATCTGGACATTTTACATTAAGTACTTAGAAAATAAAATCAGAGTGTTCTGGGCTACTGATGATAGGAATCAATATGAAGCAGATCAGAATTTATGGGGACAAAAATAGACCTTTTCAAGTCCCTTTAGATTCTCATTTTTCTTAACAGAAGGCTAAAACACCAGGCTCTCTGATTTTCAACATGGGAAAGCCTTATAAAGATGGGGCGGTAACACTGAGAAAGGTGGGTCCTTCCAAGCCGGCTAGACTATAGAGCTGCACGAATGCAGTAGTCACTAGCTATGTGTGGCTATTTAAATTAATTAAAATGGAATAAAATTTAAATTCAGTTCCTCAGTTGCACTAGCCACATTTTAAGTACTCAGTAGCTACATATGGCTAGTGGCTATATTAGACAACACAGACATAGCCCATTTCCGTCACTGCAGAAAGTTCTGTTGGACTGCACTGCTCTGCAGCATTTGAGCTTTGTCCTAGGAGTAATACTTTGCAGAGAGGGTGATGAGTCAGTGTTGCCTGAAATGGCCCTCCCTCCCCGCCCCCCCATGAGTGGTTAGGTGGGATAAAGTGCTGAAATTCTTGCTGACATTCTTGCAGATCAAGTGTTGAGAACTCACCGGGTCCTCTCTCTTCTGCCTACAGTGTTGGAGAGCTGGCTGGACTACACTGGGGAGCTGGAGCCCCCGGAGCCTCTGGCCAGGCTTCCACAGCTCAAGCATTGCATCAAGCAGCTGCTGACGGACCTGGGCAAGGTGCAACAGATCGCACTCTGCTGCTCAACATGAAACTGGGCACCCCACACTAATGGGGGCACAATCCTGGGGCACCTGCCGGAGGAGCTTCACATATTTAAATAAATAAACCTAGCATGCCGAATGCACGTGACACCGACTGACTTCAGGGATCTGGGCAGGGGTGTGATGGACTTGGACAAAGAGGCTGTTTTGGCTGCTGGAAGGGAGGGCACTCTGATCTCGAAGCCTACCAAGAAGGTAGCAAATAGACTCTTGGGATTCCCTTCTTCTGTGCACATTGTTGAATGGAGAGTGAGTCTTTTTGCACAAACTTCACTTGAAATCGTGCCACTGATGATAAATGGAATGAGAGCCAAAAAAGTTTAGTCGGAAACAGTTGTAAATTCAACTTGCAGCTTATTTAATTGACTTTTCTGTCAGGTTGGGGCACATGCCAAGCCTTCTGGTTTTCTGCCTGGCATGGATTTAGGCAGCAGGCATCATTTTCGTTTTTCCAGCTTCGTGGGAATGTCGTGACTTCACCGTTCTGTGGAGGTTGGGAAGGAGCAGAGTCCTTGGCCGCCCTGCCTTCTTAGAACTCTTCACTTTCTCACCACCTCTGTTGCATGACTTCATGGTACCAGGGACAAGTTTTGTATGCTTTCACCCCAGAATTGGCTGGGTTGTGTCTTTTGTAGCAGAACCCATACAGCCTGTGGAAGAACTAGAATCTCACTGTAATAATCTAGGAGGAATTCCAAACTGAAGCAGGCAGGGTCTGGAACCCAAAGAACAGCATTTTCTACCCACTTCTTGACAGCTTACCAGTTCTATTTAATGTCCAACAAATGGTTCCCCCAAATTTGAACTCTCACTGTAAAGATTTGTTACAAAGAATGTGGTTTGGGGAATTACCTTACTTTGTATTGTTGTAAACAAACCAGATTCTACATCTGCTGCCGCTTTTCCCCTTCCCCGAAGGGTATATGTTCAGTAGTTGGCATTTTCAGAATTGTTTTAATATACTTTAACACTTTAAATTTCCTGTTCGTATTATTTTGTGAGATCAAGGTGATTATGCTGCTTAAGGTCCAGGTACAGTTTGTACCTTCTGAGACAATATTTGTTACTCTTCCAGGTTACGGTTCCACGTGTAATTGTTTTGTTTTTCCTTACTAGTTAAAGTTAAAGAAGATGTTCCATGCTTTGAGGAGTGACCCGTTTTACCATTTAGTTTTCCTATCACTAAAGGCAAAAATCAAAGCACATCTATCCATTAACACTCACAAGTTAATTATGGGTTTATGAATCTGTAATGTTATATGCTGCAAATATTTACTATGTAAACGTGAAGTAGCCAATATCTCAATAGCAATGACAGTATCTCCGGTGACCTTTGGGATGGTTAGGCTTTAAGGTACAGGTCATTGCGGTCACAAAGCCCTCTGTACCAAGATCTGTTTCAGGGTATGCTTTGTCTAGTAATTTAATTCACCATTTGATATAAAATGAATTTAGGACAAGTTGACCTGCTGTAACTCATCCATCAGAGGGAATACATGTGGCTATGACATCTGTAATAAAGCTGACACAATTCCTCTGTAAGAGGTTGTTTCCCATTGCTAATGTTGGTGTTTCTGGTGTGGGAAGAAACGCTCAAGGAGTATGCATGGCATCTGTGTTTTGCATAATTTATCAGACGGCCACATTATAAGAACTGTGTGAAGCTTGTCTGAAAGGGGAAGAAACAGGATGATTTCCTGTAGCCACAACTGTGAGGTATGGTGACTTATTAGATTACTGATTTTTCTTTCCTGAAAACACATTTGAGCATAACTTCTGGGGAAGCTGTAATTTTAAGGGAGTCAATCTCATGTCTTTTTCAAGATGAAAGAAGAAACTGAGTTACCCTAATTTTGCCAGGTGGCCATTGAGTTTACTGTATGCTTTTTGTAAAGGAAATAATCCCATTTCACTCATTGTGACCTTTGTCCTTAGGGAAGCAGGGGGTGACTCCCAAGTTCTCATAACCCCAGTGTGCTTCCCTAATTTAAAGCCATGTTGAGGGGCTCCATCCCCAATTCCTGGGTCAAGTTGAATTAACCCCAGGCTGGAGCACTGGAAACTGTTATTTGCAAATATTACTGTTACCATTTAGAAATATGTACACTACCTAAGTTTTCTTTTGAGAAAAACTATCCACCTATTAAAAAAAATTGCCTTGACAAAAACAGTTCTGGTTTGACTAATCATTTTGTTTAAGTGATGAGTGTATGCAAGGTGGACCCTTGATGAGCCAACATTGCACTGTGGATACATATCTATGTTTACGCGCTATTAGAACAGAAGGCGCTGTATATAGAAATGTTGCTTTGAAGCAATATTTGCAAAACATGCAAACTTCTGTATCTGTATTTGGAAAAAATAAAACAGGTTTTTGTTGCTACGTTTCAGTCATTTGTTATAGTTATCTACCCTATTTTTTTTTTTTTTTTTTTGCGGTACGCGGGCCTCTCACTGTTGTGGCCTCTCCCGTTGCGGAGCACAGGCTCCGGACGCGCAGGCTCAGCGGCCGTGGCTCACTGCCCCAGTCGCTCCGCAGCATGTGGGATCTTCCCGGACCGGGGCACGAACCCCTGTCCCCTGCATCGGCAGGCGGACTCTCAACCACTGTGCCACCAGGGAAGCCCTACCCTATTTTTTAAGTATAAATTTATTTTTCTTTTTATATTTATTTTTAGCTGCTTTGGGTCTTCGTTGCTGCGTGCAGGCTTTCTCTAGTTGTGGTGAGCGGGGGCTCCTCTCTGTTGCGGTGCACAGGCTTCTCATTGCAGTGGCTTCTCTTGTTGCGGAGCATGGGCTCTAGGCATGCAGGCTTCAGTAGTTGTGGCACACAGGCTCAGTAGTTGTGGCTCACGGGCTCCAGAGTGCAGGCTCAGTAGCTGTGGCGCAGGGGCTTAGTTGCTCCGTGGCATGTGGGATCTTGCAGGACCAGGGCTTGAACCTGTCTCTCCTGAATTGCCAGGCAGATTCTCATTAACCACTGCACCACCAGGGAAGTCCCATCTACCCTGTTTTTAATGTGCATTAATTTTCTATAAACATTATCTTTTAAAGGAAGTCTGCTTTTACATTCTTAATAGATGTATCTTCTGGAGCGAGGCAGATGCAGGCTTAAATCCAAAATCCCAAGTAAATATGCAAAAGACTTTTGAATTCATTTTAAGTGCCTTTAATATTCAAAAGTAAAATGCCCCACAGCACCCTCTAGCCCAGTCTGGCTCATGCTTTGTGATGTGAGCTGCAGGACTATTCAATTTTTGATAGTTGAAAGCAGTGCAGGGAAAATAGGTCTGGCCTTCCTTATTTTAAAAGATGGCACCCACTGCAATTAGGACCCTTCTGAGGGCAAGCCAAACGGCCTATGAACCCCAATCAGCTCCTTCCTGGGTGTGCGGAAGACTCAAGGAATGGAGTAGCCTCTAAGGTTATACTGCAGAGCTTCCCTATTACTTGCCACATTGCTTCTTCCCTTCCTAAACAATTATGCTTATTAAAAAAGTTAACGGAGGCAGTTGGAAAGACATTAAAGTGAGTAGCAATCCATTAGTTCACACCAGATATGCTCCTTAAATCTTTCAAGAGCCTTAAAATTTGGTAAGAAAGGTGAGTACAGAGGCTTAAACCAGAGCTCACAAACAAGAACTAGCCTGTCTCTGTAAACACCTGCACTAAACACTTACTAAAACAGCCCTATAACTTGGGCCTTTGGGGAAGTCTGTGCCCAAAGGGCAGATTGATGGAGCAAGCTGGTGGCAGCATTGGTATAGCAGTAGCCAGTTAAATAAGCACCTAGTAGAGCCAGCTATTTGCCGGCACGACCCACCGCCATCTACGAGACAACAGAACACTGTCATCTGTTCTCTTAGGTAGGAAAACAAGCTCAAATTCTAGCTAGTGAGAGGTAGGGGCGACGATGGAATACAGGCTGCTGAAGTCCTCATTACATAGACTCCACAAAACAAAGGAAACCCAAGTGCGGCGCTGGGGAACGCGCAGGAAAAAAAATTCCCAGATGTGGCGGCCCAGGCCTAACCAACACATAATGATCCCACAAAAGCCAACGATGGCCAAGTGAATGAGAAACAAAGGCTTTATTCTCATGGGCTCCCAACTTGGTATCGCCACCAGCCAGAAAGGAGGTTGGAAATAGGCTCGGGAAAATAAACACGGTAAAGGACGCACGAAAAGGACACACGAGGCTGCAGGAACTGCCAAAACTCGCTTTTCATTAACGCGTAATGGGGAGCCAGGCTCAGGGCCTCGGATCTGATCATGGCTCTAGTCCAGAGAGCGCCCGGGCCGGGCCGCCCGCAGCTCTGCCGCTCAGCCGGTGATGCGCACGTCCGTGCGGCGGCGAAGCCGCCGAGCCCGCGCTGCCTCAGGCAGGATGGCGAGCAGCTGCTCCTGCACCAGCATCTCCACGATCTGCTCCTTCGTACGGATGTCGGGCCGCAG
>NW_006772681.1:2875551-2895117 GCF_000442215.2 Lipotes vexillifer | reverse complement strand
CTCCCGCAGCTGGCGGAACGCCTCCCGAGGGCCTGCCGCGTCCTGGTAGCGGAACTGCCGGAATCGCTGGCGGAACGTCTCCGGGCCGGGCCGGGAGCCGCCAGGGCCTGGGGGGGATCGCGGAGCGGCTTCGGCAAACGGCGCTGAGGCCAGAGGTGCGGGCCTGAGGGGCAGCTCCAGGGCGGCGGCGGCCAACGCGGGAAACGTAGGATTCGCTTCGGGGACCGCGGCGTTGAGGCTGGACGATTCGGGAGCAGGCGGTGGGGTCTCAGGAGTCGAGGAGGAGCCCGTGGAATTACGCTCCGGGCCTGAGCTCAAGCCGGCCCCTTCCTCTTTCCCCGACAGCGGCGCGAGGCTCTCGGTTACTGCCATGCTCGGCTCACTTGCCGCCATGACGCCAGCTCTGGACGTCAACCTTTGTCCGGCAGCTGTGGGCGCAGCACTGCGTCTGCTAGGGGGCAGGGTGAAGAGGAAGACGTTTCCGCTAAAGGGCGGAGCCCGCGCGACCCTGAGGGAGAGGGGCGGTGGGGGCCCCAAGCCTACCGGCGCCAGCAAAGCGCCTGAAGCGGCCGGAAGTGGGCGTCCAGGCTGGCTTCTCTATGGTGAGCTCGGCGCGCGAGCGTCCGGAAGCTGAGTCCGGGCTCCCGGAAGCGGCGCCCCCTCGCGTTCCTGAGTACCGGCAGGAGGCTGTGGCTAACGCCGGCCCGCCGGCCAGTCGAAGCGTGCGATGGCTGGCTCCGGCTGGTGGCGCCTCCGAGCACCAGTTCGAGGAGGAGAAGTCGAAGAGTCGGAGGAGGAGCCGGAGGAGGGGTCGGAGGAGGAGTCGGTGCCGGAGCCGCCGCTCAAGCCTAAGCCCAAGCGCAAACCCAAGCCTGAGGAGAAGTGGCCCAGAAGGGTCCCTATCCGCCTAGATCGCATCAGCTTGCAGGTGACCTGCGTCTGCCCCTGCGTGCGCGCCTCCTTACTTGACCCTGATTAGGATGATGGCGAACCAATGGCTCCCGGGGGCTGGCGCCCGGCGGGTGGCGGGAGCGGGACGGCGGTTGGGTGCTGGAGGAGGGCCCAACTCGGGAAAGTTCTCTCGCTCACTCAAAAGAGGAGGGCAGTACACCCG
Organism: Lipotes vexillifer; assembly: GCF_000442215.2. Lineage (NCBI taxonomy): Eukaryota > Metazoa > Chordata > Mammalia > Artiodactyla > Lipotidae > Lipotes > Lipotes vexillifer. The sequence goes on along the minus strand of NW_006772681.1, from coordinate 2,894,003 downwards.
CCTTGTGGCGAGGATGACACAAGATAACGTGTGTAAGATCTTCAACACACGTAGTAAAAGTTGCCCTTTTCATGGCACAAAGTAAATACTCAAGAACTTTTTGTCATTACGATTGTTTTTTTTCGTGGCCTCTGAAACCAAGGGACAGGTGGCTCTGTGGGTTTTGCTTTTAATTTCAGGATTCCTAAATAGACTAAATGCGTAGCCTCATATAGTGGCCACTAGCCCTATATGCTTACTGAGCCCTTGACATGTGGCTAGTGGGAATTTGGATGTAATGTAATGTTAAATACAGCCAGGACTTAGTATGAAAAAATTGTAAAATATTGGGTCAAATAAAATATATCATTAAAATTAATCTCACGTGTGTCATTTACTTTTAAATGTGGCTACTAGAAAATTTTGCATTACGTATATGGTTTTCGTTATACATACGTTGAACGGTGAAACTGTGCTACCCTATTGGAGTCAGGATGCCTTGGGGGAATCCCCGAAGGGTTTATTTGCCTTAGGCCAGAGTTGCTGAGAGGATTAAATACTGAAGACTTTGGAAAGAAAGGGATTTTTAAATGTTTGTCTTCATTAAGTAAATTGCTGTCTCTGAGCTACAGTTTTATTATCTGTAAAATGTGGATGTACTAGAACTAACCTCATTAGTAGTTATGAGAATTCAGTGAGATGATGCAGGTGAAAACATGTAGCTCTGACAGCCCTTTGGTAAGTGATATTCTTTTTGACAACTGGCTCACAAATATGTTTTGTATGTATTTTACAGACTGGGAAACTAAGGGAGAGACAGGGGTCCTTTATGAAGATTTTGTATAACCCTTGCAGTACCTTTGATTTCTATGCAGAATGAGTGGGCCTCTTGAACAGCCATCAACACACCAGTGGCCCTGATACAAAACTTGCCTCCTCCATAGGATGTGCTCTTGTAAATGGGTTGAAGTAGATCCTCACAGAACAGTTTCCACAGCCTGAAAACCTTGAAAATCATCACAATGGTTCTTTAATGTTTTTAGTTAGTAATATGTAAAAATTGGGATTTCACGAGCAAATCTGGATTTCCAGTTTTTCTTGAAAAAGTGGACAAGCTGCACCGGACCCACCCACATTCCTGCCAGTTAACAATTAGCTGGAGCTGAGTCTCCCTCCTTTAGACAGATACTCTGTTCCAGTGAGGTTCAATCCCCACCCACCATTCCCTATTGTTCTCTGAAATAGAATGTTGTTTCATGTTACATTAACATTCAGAAGAGTTCATTTACTATTGCTCTCAGGTTGTCTTTTTCTTTAGAGCCAATATTTTTCCCTATTTTCTTTTCAAAGGTGGGAAAACAGGGGCCTAGAGTTTGTCATACCTACCAGCTTCAAACCTTTCCTTCCTGTGTCAGGCCCCTTGGCAGTTGGGTTTGCTGCCGAGTGAACCAACAGTCCTATTTCCTGTGTGGTAATAGGCAGTCGGTATCCAGGGCTAAGGGAGCCCACCAAACCCTGCTGTAAGGATGAGGGGTCCTGGAAGTCTTCACTCAGGAGGGGACCTTTAAGCCTAGACTCAAGAAGAAAAAGGGTGGAGTTAGGGGCATTCCAGGTAGAAGGCACTGTCTGTACCAAGGCACAGAGTGAATGGGAGCAAAGCTTTGTGGAAACTGCAGGCTGAGGTGAGGTCTGGGGAAGGGATAAGAGCTGAGGTTGGAAGGTCAATTAGAGGTTAAATCATAAAGAGCCTAGAATTCCATGTTGAAAAATTGAATCCTTGTCCTCTTGCAGAAGGGAACGAACTCTTGTGGTACTGGGAATCACGAGTGTTAGAGCTCTAGCCCATTTCTTCCATCCCTATTGGAATCACAGAACATTAGAGATAGAAGGAGACGTCTTAGAGTTCTACTAGAATTGTAGAATGTTAGAATGGAAGGGACCTCAGAGATTAAATCCAAAATAAGTTTCAGTTATAAGCCCCCCAAATCTATTTTTTAAAAAAATAATACCTCTTCCTAGAAGAAGGATGCTCTTACATACTTCTGCATACAATTTCAGGTAATTTCAGATAGCCTTGAACCCATCCGAAGGGCTCAGGTTAAGTTTAAAATATATATTTACGTGCATTCTATTCTCCTGAATTTTGCAGGTTAAGAAATCAAGATACCAAGAGGCAAAGGATTGGTCCAAAATCAAAAACCTAGTAAGTGTTTCCAGGAGGACAAAATTCTTTTGACTTCCTAGTCCAATGCTTTTTATCATATTAGACATTTTTATTAGCACTAGTTGGGAGCTCCCATGGGAATGCATAATAAATCATTCATCTCGTATCACTTAGCTTCCAACACAAGGCCTGACTCCCAGCTGACACTCAGTAAATGTTGTTTTTTTTTTTTTTTTCGGTACACAGGCCTCTCACTGTTGTGGCCTCTCCTGTTGCGGAGCACAGGCTCCGGACGCAGAGGTTCAGCGGCCATGGCTCATGGGCCCAGCCGCTCCGTGGCATGTGGGATCCTCCCAGATTGGGGCACGAACCCGTGTCCCCTGCATCGGCAGGCAGACTCTCAACCACCGCGCCACCAGGGAAGCCCAGTAAATGTTGATTAAAGAGGACAAGCAGTGGATTGCAGACCATGCCTGTGAAAGGAGAGCTCTAGTAATGATTTCCAGACTCTTTCAGACAGAGATTTTGTTGTCTTTTGATGGCACACTGTTAGAGGTTGTGGAACAGAAGCCTAGAGACTTTTTTTTTTTTTTCGGTACGCGGACCTCTCACTGTGTGGCCTCTCCCGTTGCGGAGCACGGGCTCTGGGCATGCAGGCTCAGTGGCCATGGCTCACGAGCCTAGCCGCTCCTTGGCATGTGGGATCTTCCCGGACCAGGGCGCGAACCCGTGTCCCCTGCATCGGCAGGCAGACTCTCAACCACTGCACCACCAGGGAAGCCCTGATACTTTTTTTAAAAAAGCTTTTTATTTGGAAATAATCATAGATGCACAGAAAATTGCAAAAAGAGTGCAGACTTCACTTAGTTTTCCCCAGTGGTAACATAACTATAGTACAATATCAAAACCAGGGAATTGACATTGATGTAATCCACAGAGTTTATTCAGTTTTCACCAGTTTTATATGCACTTATTTGTGTATGTATATAGGCCTATGCAATTTTGTTATGTGTAGATTAGTGCAATGATACCACCATAAATACCTAGAAATGTTTGATCATCACAAAGGTCCCTCATGCTGCTGCTTCAATAATTACACCCATTCCTTTCCCATACGCTGTATCCCCAACCGCAGGTAACACTAATCTATTCTCCATCTCTTTAATTTTTTTCATTTCAAAAATGTTGTATAAATGGAATCATTTAGTATGTAACTTTTGGGGATTGGCTTTTTTATTTACTCAGAATAATTCCCTGGAGATTCTTCCAGGTTTTTGTGTGTATCAATAGTTTGTTCATTTTTATTGCTGAGTCATAATCCATGGTGTGGATGTACCATGGTGTATTTAACCAGTCACCCATTGAAGGACATTTGAGTTATTTCCAATTTGGGGCTATCACAAATAAACCTGCTATGAATTCTTTTATAATATGGCCTTAGGTAAGTCGTATACGCTTTCTGAGCCTGGGGATAATAACTGCCACACAGAATGGCTCTGAAGAGTCAATGAGAGAATATATGTAAAAGAACTAGTACCAGGGCTTCCCTGGTGGCTCAGTGGTTAAGAATCTGCCTGCCAATGCAGGAGACACGGGTTCGAGCCCTGGTCCAGGAAGATCCCACATGCGGTGGAGCAACTAAGCCCATGCACCACAACTACTGAGCCTGTGCTCTAGAGCCCGTGAGCCACAACTACTGAGCCCGCATGCCACAACTATTGAAGCCCGTGTGCCTAGAGCCCGTGCTCTGCAACAAGAGAAGCCACCGCAATGAGAAGCCCGCGCACTGCAATGAAGAGTAGCCCCCACTCACCGCAGCTAGAGAAAAGTCCACATGCAGCAACGAAGACCCAGTGCAGCCAAAAATAAGTTAAATAAATAAATTAAAAAAAAAAAAGAACTAGTACCAGGCCCGGTATTATTTAGATGTTCTTTAACTTCTTACATCAAAGTTTTATAATTTTCAGCATACAGAACCTGCACATATTTTGTTATACCTAAGTATTTCATGTTTTTAGTGCTACTATAAGTGGTATTGTTTAAAATTTTTTGATTTTTAATTGTTTGATAGTATATAAAAATACAATTGAATTTTGTTTAGTAACTTGTGTCCTTCATTAAACCAGGAAACTCAGCCCCGCTGGGGTTGTTTCTTCAAGTTTTTACTACCCTCACTCCCAAAATCCACTTGGCATTATTTGCTTTTCAGATTCTGAAGTTGGTTGCTGTTTGTATTTTGTCCAGAGTTTTTAGTTGTAACGGATGAGGGAGAGAGGCTGTAATGGGATTACTCCATCTTGGTTGCCACTGGAATTCATTATTTATTCTGATACCCAAATTATCTCAGATTTGACCAGTGGGAGCCCCTTCAGGCTGATTTCTGTGTCCTTTTGATACATCTCCATCACTTTTTGAGTATTTTCTTACTTTCTAGCATATCTTGTACCTTCTCTGTCTCAGCTCAGGATTCAGTCATTTCTCCAAGAAACCCTTGTTCTTTTAGTGGAGAATGGTGTTTAGAAACCAACATTTGGGCAGTGGGTTTGTTCATTGCTGTTGGAATGGTCACTGCTCCTAGGCTCTCTCATGGACAGAGGGAGGGTATATATGTATGTATATATGGTAAGTGCACGTACATTTATATGTTTATTTCTACACCTATCTATATATATTGAAATCCATGAGTTCACACCAACACATTCAACTCCAGTCCAACACCACAGGGTTTATTCTAGTTTTCTCTCTTTCTATACATTTAATTCCCTTCTTTGACAGAAACCTGGCTCTCACAATCTTCTTTGACCAGCCCTCCTGAATGTAACCAGTCTCCTGTTGTTGCATGCTAACCCTGTCCCCCACCACCATGCCCTCACCCCAGTCCCCTCACCCTGCTCAGGGCTCCAGCACCTTGTGCTACCCCACCACAGCCTCCCTCTACCCCCAGACAGATGCCTGCTATGCCTGGCCTCAACTAATGGCTTCTAAACAGAATCATTCAGGAAGGGTGGGGGAAGGGGAATGAAACCATACCTCGAAACCTCACACCTTAGATGGGACTCAAACCCAGTTGCACCTCAGATGGGACTTGACCCACAATCTCTGGCTTAGGAGGGTACTCGAACCCACAGTCTCCCAGCTGAGACCGCACACCTGGGCTCAGAACGTAATGAAGCTCAGGTTCTTTACGTCTCAGCGCAGAAGGAATTCAACAAGAGGCAAAGTGATAGGCAGGAAGTAGATTTATTAATATAGGATGCTTGTGAAGGATACAAGTGGGCAGGGAAGAGGGATCTGCCCCAAGAATTAAGTGGGCTGCGTTTTTATAATCAAAGGAAAAATGAGGACGGGGAGAAGACCACCTTTGTCCTCTTCATTTGTAAAGGTGTAGCAGGAAAACGGGGCACAAGAGGGTGGTCACGTCCCAGGTCTTGGGTGAGTTCCTGGGACAGGCCACCAAGTGAGGGTCCTTGGCCTCGCACAGGAAAGAATTCAAGAGCGAGCCATAGTAAAGTGAAAGCAGAGACACACATTCCATAGGCAGAATGCAGTTCCTCTTAAAAGGCGAGAGAGGCCCTGGGAGAAACACTCCACAGAGTGTGGGCCATCTCAGAAGGTAAGAGTGGCCCAGAAATATGGGGTGGTTAGTTTTTATGGTGTGGGTAATTTCATAGGCTAACAAATGGGAGGATTATTCCAACTATTTTGGGGAAGGGGTAGGGATTTCCAGGAATTGGGCCACTGCCCACTCTTTGGCCTTTTATGGTTAGCCTCAGAACTGTCGTGGTGCCTGTGGGCGTGTCATTTAGCATACACTAATGTAATGCAATGAGTGTATAAATGAGGCTCAAGGTCTAGTGGAAGTTGAATCTTCCGCCATCTTAGGCCTAATTGGTTCTAGCCAGTTTTTGTCGTATCCTCAACATCTATGTTATTCTTTTCAAGGTTGTGCCCTGCCCCCTTCCCCCCCCCACCCCGTCTCAGCAACATACTTTTTTTTAGTGGGGGCGGGGCGGGTACGCGGGCCTCTCACTGTTGCGGCCTCTCCCGTTGCGGAGCACAGGCTCCGGACGCGCAGGCTCAGCGGCCATGGCTCACGGGCCCAGCCGCTCCACGGCATGTGGGATCTTCCCGGACCGGGGCACGAACCCGTGTCCCCTGCAACGGCAGGCAGACTCTCAACCACTGCGCCACCAGGGAAGCCCCAACATACTTTTTTTTAAAACTTAAAAAACAATTGTGGTAAAATACACAAAAACAATTTACCATTTTAACCATCTTTAAGTGTACAGTTCAGTGACATTAAGTACATTCACATTGTCCTGTAACTGTCACTACCATTCCTCTCCAGCACATTTTCATCTTCTCCAACTGAAGCTCTGAACCCATTAAACAATGACTCCCCATTCCTGCCTCCTTCCAGCCCCTGGTAACCACCATTCTACTCTTTATGAATTTGACTCTTGTAGGTACCTCATACAATATTTGTGCTTTTGTGTCTTATTTTAATATTTTCAAGGTCCATCCACATTGTAGCATGTATCAGAATTTCCTTCCTTTTTAAGGCCAATTTTCCACTATATATATGGCACATTTTGTTTGTTTATCTATTCATTTGTCAATGGACATTTGGGTTGTTTCTCCCTTTCGTTTTTGTTTTTTCAAAATAAATTTATTTATTTATTTATGGCTGCGTTGGGTCGTTGTTGCTGCACCTGGGCTTTTCTCTAGTTGCGGTGAGCGAGGGCTACTCTTTGTTGCGGTGCGCGGGCTTCTCATTGCGGTGGCTTCTTCTGTTGTGGAGCACGGGCTCTAGGTGCACGGGCTTCAGTAGTTATGGCTCAGGGGCTCTAGAGCGCAGGCTCAGTAGTTGTGGCACACGGGCTTAGCTGCTGTGCGGCATGTGGGATCTTCCCGGACCAGGGCTCGAACCCGTGTCCCCTGCATTGTCAGGTGGATTCTTAACCGCTGTGCCACCAGGGAAGTCCCTGTTTCTCTCTTTTGACTATTGTTTATAAAGCTGCTATGGACCATGGTGTACAGAAATCGCTTTTGAGTCCCTGCTGTCAATTTCTTTGAGTATATACTTGCTACCCGAAAAACTGGGTTCATCTCTTGGTGAGTATGGAGCCAAAAGACACAACCAAGCCAAAAATCCGGAGAAGGAAGGATTTATTATTACTTAGAGTAAGTAAGGAGACCACTGGGGATCTTTCCCAAAGCAGTGTCTCCCCAAACAGCAAAATCGGGCAAGTTTTAAACCAAGGGCATATGCATATCCATGAAGGGGTTTGGGCGGTCAACAGAGTCCAAGCTTTAGTTGATTGAAGTCACTAAAGGGTCAGAAAAGGTCAACATCATCATCCCTTAGGTTCCAGTTGATGTAATCGTAGAGTGTTTCAGGCCAATCTTTACCACTGAAACAGAATTGGGAATCTTTGCAACTGATTTATAATCTTTGCTATTGTTACATCTTGTGCCTAATACTGAGACCTGTTCAAGGACAAGCCTGTGGCCAGGCTTAGATCACAAAATGTCTTAGGTCAAAAATGACGTCTCTTATGTCAAGAAAGCTATGCCTGGTTCTCTTTCTCTGGGGACCCCCTACTCTATCTTCTTACATACCCAGAAGTGGAATTGCTGGATCATATGGTAATTCTATGTTTAATCTTTTGAGGAACGACCTTATGTTTTCCACAGCAGCTCCACCATTTTACATCCCCACCAACAATGCACACGGGTTCCAGTTTCTCCTCATCCTTGCCAACACTTGTTATTTTGCATTATTTTTTAAAATGTGAGATGTTAAATAGAAAATTTTAAGATAAGTTACCAGTGATCAAGAAATTCAGATTTTCAACAAATTTAGTAATCCTATAATTTTGTTTACACACACCACATACTGCATACCTCATTCCAGGGGGCCAGCTGTGCTCATGGTGAAGAGGAAGCAGGTTCCTCTTGCTAATGAGGTGGTTTGGATAAAAAGCCCCAGGCTCTTCCATTTGTATGTGTGTGTGTGTGTGTGTGTGTGTGTGTGTGTGTGTGTGTGTGTGTGTGTGTGTGTGTGTGTGTGTGTCTATGTGTATGTGTGTATGTGTGTGTATGTTTAATTTTTTATTATGAAGTCTAAGAGGCTTGCTCTGGTCTCTACTGTTAACTTCTTTTTGATAACCTTTTCTATCATATATGTTTGATCTTGGGATGAAGGTCTGTTTTATCTTTTGATGTTTTGATGAACTGAAGAAGGTAACTGGTCTAGGGTGCTCAGTCTAACCCTCTGTATGTAATTATGTTTGTAACTAACTCTTATTATTAGTAAGTCTCATTCTTGATAAACCAGTGTAAATTCAGTAGCCTAGATACTTCATCATCTTTTTGCCTTTTTCTCCTTTCACTGATTTTCTATTCAGTTGCAACCCTCCTAGTTCCCAGTTTCAGTGAACCTGTTTTTACTGTAGTGCTCTACCAGTAGCTCTGTGTTCTTTATTGTACTGAACTGATTTTGTTTTATTACTTAAAAACTGATTCATTCAGTCATTTGAATAGGTGAGATGTATATACATATAGATAGACAGATAGATAGTACAAAATTCAAAAGTCAAAAAAAGAGTAATTAGGACTTCCCTGGTGGTGCAGTGGTTAAGAATCTGCCCGCCAGTGCAGGGGACATGGGTTCAATCCCTTGTCCGGGAAGATCCCACATGTCGCGGAGCACCTAAGCCTGTGTGCCACAACTACTGAGCCGGCACGTCACAACTACTGAAGCCTGCGTGCCCTAGAGCCCGCGTTCCACAACAAGAGAAGCCACTGCAATGAGAAGCCTGTGCACCGCAACGAAGAGTAGCTGCCGCTCGCCGCAACTAGAGGAACCCCGCGCGCAGAAACAAAGACACAATGCAACCAAAATAAATAAACAAGTAAATAAATAAATTAAATAAATTAGAAAGTTCACACTGACCTTTTAAAAAAAAAAGATAATTGTTGTACTTCTGCTTTTCTTCATCCTTTCCTATCCAGTTTTAATTATTATTGTTAGTTCCCTTTATATCTTTAAATGTGCTTAGACATCTGTTTCTAGGTTTATCAGATTTAAAAGGTATCTTAAGATTTACAGCTATAAAACTTGAAGAAACCCATGTGCTTAACCCTCCCACTTTCTTGCCCTCTGTGTCTCCATACTTGTTAGCTATATTATTTCTTGGTTCCCTTTTAATTGTTCATTTCCAACTCCTTCACTTGCTTTTTGCAATCTTATCCTCTGTATTCAGCAAGGCTCGCTTCCTTGTTGATGTTTCTGAAATTACCTTCACTTCTGAAGTGTTGTTGTTGTTTTTTTAATACTTTCTTTCCTGAGCTCTGCCAGTGCCATCTCCTCCAGTTGCTTCATCATCTCTTCTTTGAACTATAGCATCCTTGCTTTGATCTCTTGCTTTAAAATTCATTAAGCCCTTTGAGTCCTTTGTTGTTCATGATTATCATCTGTTTCATGTTAATTTTTGTTTTTTTTTTTTGGTGAGTGCCTTTTATCTAATATTTGTTTTCCTTGTTCCCTGCCTCCCCCCTCCCACTTTTCTGTAATATATTTATATAGGTCTGGTGCTATTTATTTTTTTACTATAACTCCCCTTCAAGTGAAGTGAGTTCTTCCTGGTCAAGCTATTTGTTGGAGTTCTGCATGGAGAGGGGACTAGAGGAGAATTCCAGGCTGGCAGGAAGTCCTTTAAGGTCATTAGCGAAGCTCCTTAGGACAAGGGTTTTGTGTGAGTGAATTGTTTTAGTTTTTTCCTCTTCCCAGCAGATGGAGCTTGGCAGCTGCAGCGTTGCAAAGGTGGCATGTCTGTGTGTTTCCCTGGTCCATGCCCTGCTTCTCCTTGGTGCCATTGGTACCAGGGAGGCTCCCAGAGCCAGCCCTTACATCACAGTCCCAGTGTTCAACAGAAGGTGTTGGTTCTGCCTTCAAGGTGCATGACCTTCTCTGGAGTACTCAGAGCGCTGCCAGCTCTCTTCCCCTGAGACCTCAGTCCTAGGCCTTCTCTATTGACTTGAACCCTCTGTGTCTTCTCGGCACTTGCCGTTTCTTCATTGACACGATGGGTTCCTACTCTGAACACCTTTGCCAGAGGGCTTGTTCTGCCACTGGATTGCTCAGCCCAGAAATGCTGGCGAGTGAATGCCTTTAGGAGCAGCCCTCAACCAATGGGACAGCCCTGAGGGGTAGGGGAGCAAAATTTCCCACCCCAAAATGTGTCTCTTTGGCATTAAGATTAATTTAACCTGATTATTTTTAAGAAACAGAAACCTCAGGAAGTCTTTCTTTTTACCTCCCCTTTAGCTACCTAGATAATTTAGATTAAGGGCCTGGAATAGAGCTAATGCCAGAGATACCTGCAGAGATTATGAGCTGAGTGTGGTAGGGGAAACGTGCAGGACCTTAGTGATCAGAGTCCATTGTGTGTCCCATTGTCTCTGCATGACCCAGGAAACATTTGTTTACCAAATATTTGTTTTTTTCTATCTCCAAGAGAATTGCCTTCCTCTCCTTTGAAGTCCCAAACCACAACCCCCAACATCCTCTTTTGTTTTTAGCTGAAGAAGCTGAAATTTAAGGTGAGGATTTTGGCCATTTTGGCAAATTACTCAGTTTTCCCAGGTCTCTCCCAAGTATACATGTTATTAAACTTTTGTTTGATTTTCTCCTGTTAATGTGTCTCATGTCAATTTAATTCTTAGACCAGCCTGAAGAACCTAAAAGGGTACAGAAGAGGAAAATTTCTTCCTCCCTGACAGAGGCATGCTAAGCCCGTTGGAGCCCCAAATGCCAACAAGAATGACATGTTCGTTAATGTGTGTGCCTCTCTCAAAAACTGTTTTTAATGTATGAGGAAGAGCAGAAGATTCTTCTCCTTAGTCATCTAACATAACACATTATATTTATGCATTCTCTATTGACCATCCTTGCATTCCTGGAATGATATGCTATTTTAAAGTGTGCTATTGAATTTCATTTGCTTAATATTTTATTTAAGATTTTTAAAACAATATTCGTAAGTGAAATGAATCTCCAACTTTCTCTTTTTATGCTACCTTTATCAGGTTTTAGTATCAATATTCTCCTTGCTTAATAAATAGAATTTGATAGTTTTCCTTCTTTTTATGCTCTGGAACAGTTTAAGAAACATCAGGATTATCGGACATTGCCTGTGAAAACTTCAGGACCTGGTACTCTTTTCTTTTCTTTTTTTTCTTTTTTTTTGCGGTATGTGGGCCTCTCACTGTTGTGGCCTCTCCCGTTGCGGAGCACAGGTTCCGGACGCACAGGCTCAGCGGCCATGGCTCACGGGCCCAGCCGCTCTGCGGCATGTGGGATATTCCCAGACGGGGACACGAACCCGTGTCCCCTGCATCGGTAGGCGGACTCTCAACCACTGCGCCACCAGGAAAGCCCCTCTTTTCTTCTTTGGTGGTAGTGGTGGTGAGAAAGCTCTTTTACAACTTTCTCTATTTCTCCTATGAAAATTAGTCTATTAGATGTTTTCTATTTGGGTCACTTTGGTAAATTATTTTTTCCTAGAAAATGACTCATAAAATCCCAGTATTTAAGTGTTGACAACTAATTCAAAAATTTTTGAAAACTCTGTCAAAACTTGCCAGCAGGCTAGATATGGCCTGTAGACTACCATTTTGCAACCCCTGATTATAGAGGATTTTAGACCTGAAAGAGGCCATATAGATCCTATACCAGGGGTTGCAAATAGGTAACATGCTCACAGGTAACACAGTTGTGTGAGGTGAGGACTTTGGTGAATTGGAGAGCCCATTTCCCAACTAAAGATAAAGAAGTTAAGTTTTCACAGTATTTTAACCAAAACACCATGTGGGTCAAATAAAGCAGTCTGCAAGCTCAGTTTGGCCCATGGGTGGCTGGTTCGTGGCCTCTGCCAGTTTAAACCCACCCTGCCATACCTCCTGGCGTCTCACTTTCCAGCCACATCTTATGCTCCTTGAACAAGCCCCGCCCTTTCTTCATGTATCTTTATAGCTTTATTCTAGTGAGACGACCACAGCTGGCAACAGATGAAGTTGGGAGTGTCTACTTTTGAGGTTCCATCAGGTTTTTGGTTCTACCTACCGGCATCCTCTAATGCCCCTCATTAGCCTGGTCCTCTCCATGTCACTTGGATCCTGAGGCAACTCAGGGGCAACTTAGGGGACTGATGGGACACCGCCCTGTCCATATCTACCTCCTACTGTCTCTTTGGCTTTCCCCACGTCCAGTAGTCGTTTCTCTCTGAAACCCTCAACATTTGTAGGGGATCTTCTTATATTTTCTTCCTCAAGACTAGGTCTGGGGTTGGGGAGGCAACCACACTGCTTCTCTCTCTTTCTCTCTTTTTCTGAAACGTTTTCTTCCTCTGTTTCTTCCTGAGTTCTTTACATCTTTTCTCCCGGTAAGGGGGAAAAACCAGTTCTATCTCTTCTCACCTCTGTTAGTGATTAGTGTCTCATCCCAGGAGTGGTGGCCTTTGAATTTAGTAATTTAGAGCCTGAATATTTCTTCCCAGCTGTCCAGCTGTCCTCACTGTATTCAGTCTGGGGGAGCTTAGCTGGATAAGAATGGCACATCAGGCGGTAACTTGAAATCACAGTTTTTCACTGAGGATTCTAGTACAAGAGCAAGTTGGGATTTTCAGCTGCTATCTTTGATCTAGTAGAAAAAAGTACTTTATAACCTATATGCTTCACTTTTGGAAGGACCTCAGAGTCATTGAGTTCCAGTCACCAAATACCTTTTAACACTTGGCACCCCATTTGGTTGAGGACTTCCAGTTTGCTGAGTGTTCCTGATTTGCTGGTTTAACAAGATTTATAGGATAGTGCCAGGCACCTACACTCCAGGGTCATCTCCAATTTCTAAGCCTCAGAGTGGTCCCCAGGCTGAGGTTTTGGATGTCCCCACGCCAAGCCCAGAAGCCTCCTACTTTCTTTAAGCTGGCCCTGTGACTCTGGCAGTCATTTAGCTACTTTGAGCCTTAGCCTCATGCAGGGAGTGGGTGTGAAGTCCCTCACCTTATAATAGTTGTGAGGATTAACTAAGATAATACCACTGAGTGTGCACTAAACATTAGATTCCCAGATTCCAGTTACTTCCCACTGCCCTCTCTTCCTTCCAGACTCTTCCAGTGTGACATAAGGAGGTTCTGAGAGTAGATTTGTTAGAACGAGGCTTCCAGCCACTGTTGGTTGGGGATAAGGAATGGAGAGGAGCTCTTACCTTGCCACTGAGGGAAACTTTGTTTCTAGTATAACTGGATTCTTGGGGAAAGACTTGTGGTCCTACCCTTGAAAAGCAAAGGGGCTGTTGTGCCATTTGCCAACTCAGGAACCATGAAGAGATATATGGTGTCCCATTCCTGGCAGATCCTGAAGAAGGAATTGGTGAGGGGTGTCAAGGACACCGGGAGGGAACAGTGGAAGACTGAACAAACAGGTACTTTGAGGAAAGGAGAGGCAGGTGTAGGAGGCGGCCTTGGATAAACGTGGCCACCCTGTACCTTTTGGAGTCACAAAGGAGAGACTGAATTCTGACCCCTGCCCTGTAGCCTACTCTGCCCTTGGCATGGGCTACACTTTGAGCCCCTGAGGACTGCTCTGTACTCACCCTTCTTGCTATTAGGAGAGTCAGAGAGAATAATGCCCAGCATCAAGGTAGAGTAATAGGTTAAACTTATGGACTCTGGGGCCAGACTTCCTGGGTTTAAATCCCTATCACCTATTAGTCATGTGGCTAATATTACTATTAGGCAAGTTACTTGATTTGCTGTGCCTGTTTCCTCTTCTGTAAAGGGTGATGATAACAGTACCTACTGCATTGATTTATTATTGAGGATTAAATAAGTCAATACATATGATAGGCTTAGAATAGAGCCTGACAATGGCAAATTGTATTCAGTAAATATTAATTTTATTAATAAAGCTTTTCCTCATATTTCCTTTAGATATGTAATTTTTTAAAAATATTATAGTTACAGGTAGAGCGCCTACCATCTCACTCCCTTTCTCCTCACTGGCAACCACTTTCCTGAGATTGATATGTACCCTTCCTCTCTATATTTTAACATTTTTATTATATCTGTGTGTATCCATAAGAACCTGCAGTATGCGGCACGTTTTAAAAAATGGTATCATAAATGGCATCTCATTTCACCTTTTTTCCACTCAAAATTGTGTGAGCTTTACCCCCATTGACACACACTCTAGTGCCATGTCCAGTCCCGTGACTCTACCTGATGTATTTTTCTTATTTGTCCCTAAAACGTCTTTTGCAGCTTGTTATTATGAACCAGGAGCCAATCAAGGTTCATATTTTGCATTTGTTTGTATGTCTCTCTCTTTTTTTAAATAAATTTATTTATTTGGCCGTATTGGGTCTTTGTTGTTGTGCGTGGGCTTTCTCTAGTTGCGGCGAGCGAGGGCTACTCTTCGTTGTGGTGCGTGGGCTTCTCATTGTCGTGGCTTCTCTTGTGGAGCACAGGCTCTAGGTGCGCAGGCTCAGTAGTTGTGGCGCACGGGCTTAGTTGCTCTGCAGCATGTGGGATCTTCCCGGACTAGGGCTCAAACCCATGTCCCCTGCATTGGCAGGTGTATTCCCAACCACTGCGCCACCAGGGAAGCCCTGTTTGTATGTCTCTTGAGTATTAATCTAGAACAGCCCCCTCACTTTGTTTTTTTCCTCATGCAACTGACCTTTTTTTTAAATAAATTTATTTATTTATTTCTTATTTATTTTTGGCTGTGTTGGGTCTTCGTTGCAGTGCGCGGGCTTCTCATTGCCATGGCTTCTCTTGTGGCGGAGCACAGGCTCTAGGCGTGCAGGCTTCAGTAGTTGTGGCACGCGGGCTCTAGAGCTCAGGCTCAGTAGTGTGGCGCACAGGCTTAGTTGCTCCGCGGCATGTGGGATCTTCCCAGACCAGGGCTCAAACCTGTGTCCCCTGCGTTAGCAGGCGGATTCTTAACCACTGTGCCACCAGGGAAGCCCTTGCAACTGACTTTTTGAAGAAACTGGGTTAGATGACTTGTAGATTGTTTTACATTCTGGATTTGTCTCTTTGGTGTTGAACTTGTTTCCCTGTCCTTTATATTTACTTGGCAGGTAGAGGGTGACTGCCCTTACTCCTCAATTCATAGTGGGATGGAGAGGCTGATTTGTTCTCAGCTCCAATTCCAAATTCCCAGGGAAAAGATAGGATGGCTTATCTTGGATTAGGTGTTATATTAGTTTTCTTTTGACTGCTGTACCACAATTTAGTGGCTTAAAACAGCACACATTGGGACTTCTCTGGTGGTCCAGTGGTTAAGACTCCGTGCTTCCAGTGCAGGGGCCACAGGTTCGATCCCGGTTGGGGAACTAATATCTTGCATGCTGCACGGCACAGCCAAAAAATAAAACAAACAAACACACATTATCTTCTGGAGGCTAGAAGTCTGGCACGGGTTCAAATCCAGGTGTTAGCAGGCCCGTGTTCCCTTCTCGAGGGTGGAGGGAAGAATTCATTTCCTCGACTTTCTGTCTTCTACAGACCACCCACATTCCTTGGCTCATGGTGCTTTCTCTGCCTTCAAAGCCAGCATTGTTGCATCTCTCTGACCATTCTTCCCTCAGATGCATCTGATTCCATCATTCAGGCTCTTCACATCACCCCTCACGGTGTGCCATTACTTATGCACATTATTTTCTGGACCCAAGTGAAGGACTTCACAGTTAACTAAAGCTGTGCTGGTGAATGCTTTAACAGGCTCCTGGGGAGGGAGGTGCCCCCATTTGTAGTAGTTGCCAGTTTCTGTGGCATAAATACTCCCACCCTGGCCAATTTCAAGCTACCAATATGATTTCAACAGGCTTGAAAACTTCCTAACGATGTAACTATGGTTCCAGCAACAACACTGCATTTAATCCTATTACATTTCACCTTGTTCACACTATCCAGTCTGCTGTTGACTGTTGAAAACAGATGGTTTCCACAGATCTTATTTGTTTTGTTTCCACAGGGGCTGTACCAGCTCACCATGGATATCATTATGATGAACCGAGTGTGTAGAATATTCCGCCAAGGCCTCAGGGGACTTCAGGAATATCAGATCATTGAGACTGCTCACAGAAAGCACCCTATCTTCTCTTTCTGGGATGTAAGCTGCTGGGCTTAGCAGGTTTATACACGGTTTAAAGGGGTCCAATAAATAGCACCTCACTTCCCAGCCCAAGTTCTGAATCAACTGAGAGAGAAGACAAAGGGTAAAGCAGATGGGAGACTAAGCTGTCACTTTTATTAATGACAAAACTTATATTGGAGAAGCGGTCTGTCAAGCCAGAGGGTTACCTAATACTAAACCCCAGAGTTGGACAGCCTTATCGACGGCCTCAGTCACAGTCAGTGCTGGACCAAGGCAGGCATTCACTGCAGTAGCAGGGTCTCCTGCCCTACACTCACAGCAGGGAAGGGCAGAGCAGAATGTGGGCTTGGAGGGATGGAGAAGGGGATGATCATGCCCGGTTTCTCCTTCCAAATTCACCAAAGAGTTTAAGTCACTCCTTCTCAGTGTGAAAGGAGAGGGGCTAGTAGGGTTCTGCTAGTACAACTCCGTCCACATAGAGAGAAACATCAGGAGTGGGGAAGAAGCCATCTCCAGTCCAAGGGTGATCAAAACAGCCAAAGAAATCCAGGAGCCACAATGGAGCCAGGATATCCCGAATACCTACCAACTGTTCATCTCTGCCTTCTTTCCTGTCCCCCCTGACCTAGACAAGAAGGGGACATTTGCAGGGCCTCTCTGGTGACCTTTCTAGATTTTCTGGAAGGTCCCAATTTCAAATATTTTATCCCAGTGGTAGATCCTGAGCCCCTTTTTGGCTCAGAAAAGTTGATCACCATTCTGTTAACTTGTTCTGGGTCCCCAAGAGTGTCTTCATTACTATCCAGGGCTCCAAAGTTTCCCCAGCCAATACCTAGACAAACCCTGCCCAGATTCCTATTGTGCCAGCCGCGCCTCCCCACTGCATCCAGCGATTGCCTCCAAAATATTTCCCAGAATGGTTTCTGAAGCCTAGCAGCCAAGGAGAGGGGTGTGGAGGGGTGGTGATGGGGAAAGGAAGGTGTCTTAGGTTGGTTTCTAAGGGGCCAGCAGCTAATGTAACTGTGTACATGTGGCTGAGTTTAAGACGAAGCAGGGAGTAGGCACCTGGGGGAAGCTTGAGGGGAAGGGCTTGCCCCATCTAAAGACATTCAAATTCATATATTTTTAAGACATTTTGGTGGCCAAACCAAACAAATCTGCAGCCAGATTCTGCCCTGTTATTGGGCCGTGAGATGAGAAGGGTTGGAGCAGGAGCCTCGTAACCTCAGGAAGGACCTTCTGACTCAGGGTGTCACGCAGTGGTGAAGCGAAGGGCCCTGGAGACCAGGTGTCTGTGGTTACCGGAAGACTTGGGTTGGTGCCTGGGCAGCTGGAAGCTGAAGACCAGAGTCAGGCTTGTCATCATGGGAGTGTGAGGCTAAACATAACAACATCCTGCTGTGTCAGGATGGCCTTGAGCGGAGCAGAGCTTCTCAGGGACAGCCTATGGGGCTCATATGGCTTCCAGGCAGGGAGCTGGGGGGTTGGGGCATAGTGTCGGGCAGAGAGAGCCGTAGACTGGTTTTCAGTGGAGTATGTGAATCCAGATCTTTCTGCACATCACGTCTTTATTTCATTGGCTTCTCTGAGAAGCAGCACATGGATGTATAAACTATAAATGGAGGGAGGGGACATGGAACCAAGTGGGCTCTGGGGAAGGACGTGAGGTGTGCCCAGAGAGATGAATGGGGGGGTCCTGGTTTGCCCCAGGATGCTGTTCAGGGCCTTGTTTGTCCCTTTCCTCCCCTGCTACTCCCCCCTACATATCTTTTTCCTCTCTCTCTGCCCCTTTCTCTACCCTTTCCACATCCTCTCTGCATCTGTTAGGAAACAGGGTTGAATTAGTTCATCCCTAAGACCTCTTACACCTCTTCTTCCTGGCCATCCTTCAGATGAGGACCATTTCCTCACTGTGTGATTTTTGGGCAACTTCCTTCACCCACTTCAGGTCCTCAGTGGAACTGCTCAGTAGTACCTGCTTTGTCCTGATGATGAAATGGAATAAGATAAGCCGGGCTTCCCTGGTGGCACAGTGGTTGAGAGTCCGCCTGCCGATGCAGCGCACGTGGGTTCGTGCCCCGGTCCGGGAGGATCCCACATGGTGCGGAGCGGCTGGGCCCGTGAGCCATGGCCGCCGAGC
>NW_006772681.1:2819736-2874718 GCF_000442215.2 Lipotes vexillifer | reverse complement strand
GACCCTGCGGGCCCGGAGCCTGTGCTCCGCAACGGGAGAGGCCCGCGTACCGCAAAAAAAAAAAAAAAGAAAGATAAGCCATGCCTGGCTCGTTATAGGCACTTAATGAAGGTTGGCTTTATTTGTTCCTTCCTTTTCATCCCTCTTCCTTTTCTCTCTCCATCCTTCATCTCTTTATCCTCCTTTCCCTCTCCCCGCCCCCGTCTTTCTCTGCCTCCATAATAATACATTGTCAATGCTGGGCCCAAGTCTTGTGTGGAGCTGGGGCTTTTGAGCGGAGGTAGACATGAGAGGCCCAGCTGGTAGGAGGTTTCCCAAGGCTTCCTGCCTACCACGGTGGCCCAGGTACGCAGAAGGGTTTCAGTGCAAAATTCTAGAAACACTCTTGCTGATTCTCCTTCCTCTCCGCAGCCCCCCTTCCTTTTTTTTTCCCCCAGAAAAGGAAACAAGGCCGAATCACATTTGATACTATGGACTTCATTGCAGAGTCGGTATGTATAGACAGCTCTGACCTTGCTGCTGGGAATTTTTTTTTTCTTGCATCATAGCCTGAAAGAAGCCCTGGGCTGGGTATCAGGATAGCTGGGTTCAGACCAGGTTCTGCCACCAGCCCAGTGTGCCACCCTGAGCTAGCCACTTAGTTTCCTCACCTATAAAATAGCTGATCTTGGTGATCCCTTTCAGTTCTGGCATCCCAAGACTGTGAGCCTTCCCCCCATCACCACCCAGCCAAACCCCAAACCCATTGTTGCTTTATAGCTGAGCAGAACCAGCACGGGAGATCGCCTGTGCTTGGACCAGTGGGAAAACCGTAGAAGGCAAAGGAGAGGATGTGAGAGCCCCAGACAGAGGAGAAATAATCAGGGTGGTGGGAAAAGCACTGGCCTGTGTGTGAATTCTGGCTCTGCCCGAAACTTTCTGATAGATGCTGGGCACATCTGTCTCTCTCACCTGTGCTCAGGTGGCCATTCTGAGAAGGGAATGCCTTCATGTCATTTGCACTATGTGATTTGTTCTCCGAATTTCAAGCATTATTATCTTCCTGGCTTCTCCCCACCAAATCCTGGACATTAAATTAAAATTTAAAATTTAATTTAAATTTTAAAGGGGCTTCCTTATTTATAGGGAAGATCTGAAGTTCTCACCAATGTAGACCTGACTTGACCCTGGCCTGGAGCAGCCGTGCTGGGTTTTCTCTAGGAAAAGCAGGGAGAACAGAGCTTTATAACTGGTACCAGGACCACCTGTGCCACCCTGCTGCCTCCTCCTCCTTTGGAACCAAGGTGTGGCTTCTGTTGACTGCCTCCCCTGGGCATTATCTAATTTCTCATGCCGCATTATATATGAAGCACAGTAAAGTCCTCCAAATTCTGAGTTTTCTTCAGTTTTCGAGACCAGCTAGTGTCTGACACTGTGCACTGAAGGTTACCCAAGTTTCTTTCACCCTTCAGACAGGAGAAACTAGGGGTCTTTCTGAGAGCCACAGAGCTCTGGAGATGGAGGCAATTCTGTACATAGCAACAGAAGGAGAGAGGCGAGTACAGAGGGAAAGTCCATCATATAGGCAAGGCCTCTCTGCCTTTTGAATGAGTTATCACTGGCTCTGTCTCCAGCACAGAGATGGAGAGTAGAGACCCGATTTAAAAACCTGCCCTTTGAGTGACTGAGAATGGGTACCAGGTTTCTTTCTAGGGTGATTAAAAGGTCCTAAAACACACTGTGGTGATGTACTACTCTGTGAATACACTAAAAATTGATCTGTACACTTTAAATGGTGAAATCATTATGTGAATTACATCTCGATCAAGCTGATACACACACACACACACACACACACATTTATACATATATAAACTGTCTCTCAGACAACACTGGAAAACTCAACTTCCATATAGTCTACTAATGCTAACCGTCTCAGAAAGAATCCTAAGAATTATAGAGGCTTAGAATCATAGACTGATTTATTATAGCATTTGTGAGACATTGGAAACAATGGGTGCATTTCTAAAACATGGTTTAAAAAAATATTGAGTTAAAAAAAGGCACGTTGCATAAACGATGTCAGCAGTCTAACATTTATGCAAATAAAAATAAAACAATTCTATATATATTCTGTGGGCACATGTATAAGTATATAATAATATATATAAATGGTTAACTCTGGTGGTGGAGAGCAGGTCTGGGTTACTGGTGACATGGTACAAGGGGATTTTAACTATATATGTTGTTCTGATTTTTAATGGAAAATAGTCATGTATTATGTTATTTTCAAAAATTTTATTTATGCATAAGAAAAAGGCAGGAAACAAGAATGCCGCATGTAAATGGCTAGTTCTGGGTGGTAGGATTATGGGCAGCCCCTCTTATTTTCCTTTATCCTTCCTGTATGCTAGATGAACACAATGAGGAGATGGCTGGCCTGAAGTGACTGATGGTGACAGCGCTGAGAAATGGTGTGTGAGAAACGGGCAGGGCTCTGTTTGAATACTATTCCCTTTTCCCCATTCCAGATATTTTTATGAGCTCCTAAGCTAGGCCTAGATCTGTGTCTGGTGGTGGGGAATACAGTCAGCTCTCTGTATCTGCAGGTTCCACATCCGTGGACTCAACTGACCATGGATAGAAAATATTCAGAAAAGAA
The DNA here is from genome assembly GCF_000442215.2 of Lipotes vexillifer. Lineage (NCBI taxonomy): Eukaryota > Metazoa > Chordata > Mammalia > Artiodactyla > Lipotidae > Lipotes > Lipotes vexillifer. Next base: position 2,872,077 of record NW_006772681.1, on the reverse strand, counting down.
AAATTCCAGAAAGTTCCAAAAAGCAAAACTTGAATACTGCTTGCAGACAGCAACTATTTATTGTATTTGCAACTATTTACATAGTATGTACATTGTGTTAGGTATTATAAGTAATCTAGGGATGATTTAAAGTATACAGGAGGATGTACAAATACTACACCATTTTAGGTAAGGGACTTGAGCATCTGCAGATTTTGGTATTGGCAGGGGTCTCGGAACCAATCCTTCCTCCCCACCTTGTGGATACTGAAGGACAAGGATGACTGTGCTAGGTTGTGTAACATTCGCACCTTCCCTTAAGGAGCTAATTAGGAGTTAAGGTGATGAAACTTACCCAGGAAGTTAATAACAAACTCTCACTTCTGTAGGAATCCACAGAAGGGAGTCTCAAGGGTTAGGGGTGATTAGAAGGATTTCCTGGAGGAATTAGGGCCCTAAGTGGGCCCGAAAAATAAGTTTGGTTCATAGGAGCCAGAGGCATCTGTTTTGCCATAAATAGACCCTATGATAGAAATCCCAATGGGTTATTGATAGTAAGAGAGAAAAAGGAGAAAGATTGGATTCGGACCATAAAAAAGACCAGCACTTCCATAGCCCTTGCTCTGTGCCATGCACACTGTAAGCCCTTGACACGTATTAACCCTGCTATTTGTACATGTAGTTTCTGTTATCATCAGGTAGGGAAACAGGGGCTCCGGGAGAAGAGACTTGTGCCAGGACACACAAATGGGAAGTCGCAGGACAAAGTTCAAACCCAGGCAACTGGCAGCAGAGCCTGTGTGCTTTTAACCACTGTGCTACACTGCCTTTCCGTCTGTTGTTGTGAAGATCAGAATTCTGCATCATGTCCCACTTTCCTTTTGCTTCTGTGATGGTTACTGTTATGTAAGACTGCTGGTGTTCATTCCTTCCTTCCATAAATATGTATTTTGTTGAGTGTCCACTACAGATGGGACATTATTCTAGAGTGGGAAACAAGGTAGACAAGGCCACTATCGTGTTTATATTGGGGCTTATATTCTAGAGCACCTTTGTCCGATGGAACTTTCTGTGACAATGGAAATGTTTAGTAGTCTGCATTATCCAAAACAGCAGCCAGCAGACACATGTAGCTACTGAACCCTTGTCGTCAGTGTGACTGAGGGGCTTATTGTTTTATCTAATTTAATTTAAATTTAAGTAGCCACATGTGGCTGTTGGCTGCCATAGTGGACAGTGCACTTCTACACGTGTGTGTGTGTGTGTGTGTGTGTGTGTTTGTGTGTAGGGTGGGGAAATGACAGATAATATCCACATTAACAAAAAAAGAATAAGATCATTTCAGAAAGTATTAAATGCTTTGAAGAGAATGATTCAGAGCTCACAGAGTGCTGGGAAGGGGGCCTGCTATTTTAGCTCAGATGATGCAGAAGGAACTCCCTGAGGATGTGGCACCATATGAGCTGAGAGCAGAATGAGGAGGAGGAGGCGGCAGCCATATCCATGTGAAAACCCAGGGGAAGAACATTCTGGGCAGAGGAAACAGCCCAAGCAAAGATCTAAAGACAGAAGTGAGCTTGGCACGTGCAAGAGATGGGTAGAAGGCTAGAGAATGAGGGGAGAGGCAGGAGGAGAGGTTGGAGGGCAGTAGGCAGGTAGGGAGTCAGACCACGTGGGGCCCCAGGCTGTGGTAGGAGTTAACATTTTCTCCTAAGTGCAACGGGCAGCCAGTGCGGGGTGTTAACAACTCACGGTGCCATTTCCCCAGCAGGTAGGAGTGGTGGGCGAATGGGTAGATCTGCCTGGCCCCTGGTCCGCGAGTCCTGGCTGCTGAGGGTTAGCTAAGAGTCTCTGTAGGCTCTCTTTGTTCCTTAGGCTCCCAGAGCATGCTGAGGTATAGGCTGAGGCAGGGGAGGTCTCCCCTGACTGAAGTGTGTCAAAGGGCCTTTGGAGCCCAGGGAGCCCCATTATTGACTTTGGGGTGTGGTCAATGAACAGCAGAGGTAGTATGATCAGTAGTTGGGGATACAGGCCTTGGCATGTAACAAATCTAGTTAATAATCCTGCCTGAATGTCATCATCTGTCAAAGGGGATAATAATCGTGCCTCGCTTCTTTAGGTAAAGATTCAATGAGACGGTGTGTGTAAGTTGCCTATCCCGATGCCTGGCACACCGGAAGCACTCATTACATGTCAGCCACTATTGTATGGGGAGTGGGAAAGTGTGAAAGAAGGAGTGTGGGGAGTTGCCTGCTAGCCCCTGGGGGAAACTGCTGGGCCCTCTGTGTCACTTTGGCTCTCTCTTTCCAGGGTCACTTCCCTCCAAGGGCCATTCAGATCACGCAGAAGAAGCCCGCTTGGAGGGCAGAGCGCGAGATCCAGTCCCTCTGTAACCTCCTGCAGGGTCTGGATAGTTACCGGAACTACTCGGAGCCCCTGCAGCTGCTCCTGGCCAAGGTCATGCGCTTTGAACGGTCAGTGAGGGGCACATCCCTTGGCCCCTGGGCTGGGGCTGGGCTGGGCAGGGCAAGAAGGGCCCGGCTGTGAAGGCCACGGTGGGTCTACCAGCCCCTCTGTGGGGTGTCAGCCGTGAGAAACCTTCTGTCACTTCACCTTGGTGCTCACCGTTATGACTGCAGCCCACTGTGTCTCAGCCATTCATTGAGAATCTACCCAGAATTAAGGAGTCACTGAGTCTGGAGAGGATCTGGTTGGAACCTCAGAAAGGATCTAGTCTAATTCCCTCATTTTTCAGATGAGGAAACTGAGGCTCGGGGCGGGGGGAAATGAGTCATCCTAGTTCACCCAGAAAATAAGTAGCAGAGCCGAGACTCAAATCCAGGCCCTAAAAGCCAGAAGGGATCACAGATGAGGTACTACATCCAGGTAGGAACAACTAGGGCAAGAGTCTGTGAACTTGGATGAGAAAAAATATTATATCTGTATTTTCATTAACCTCTGAAATTTATAATTTCCTTCAGTCATGAACGTAGGTAACAAACCACTGCATACTATTTATTTATTTGGCTGTGTCAGGTCTTAGTTGTGGCATGCAGGATCTTTCGTTGCAGCGTGCAGGCTTCTCTCTAGTTGTGGCATGCGGGCTCAGTTGCCCTGTGGCATGTGGGATCTTAGTTCCCTGACCAGGGATCAAACCCACATCCCCTGCATTGGGAGGTGGATTCTTAACCACTGGACCACCTAGGAAGTCCCTGTATAATTTTTTTTATAAATAAAAAAATACAGGTATTATGACATATTCAAGTTGCTGCAGATTTCTCAAAAGATAATTTATATTTATCACATCTTTGAAATGATGGTAGTTATTAGATCTGCTGCTGGCTCTTGTTTTACAGTGCCTTAATAAAGAGGCACATATATTGCTATATCACAAACTTGGTTTTTTCTTAACTGTAATTCTAATGTATATTATTTTATACATTTAAAACATTGTTCTGTGAAACCTTCACCAGATTGTCAACTGGTCCGTGACACACACAAAAAGGGACCTTGTAAATCCCTTGTAGTAGAAAAGCCCAGGAGGTACATGTGAAAATAGTTATTTCCAGGACATTTCAGTGGCCTCAGGGGGGCAGCCTAGCAGAATATTTGAGGTAAGACCTGTCTTGAAATCTAAGATGTAAGGTCACTATAGGTTTGTGCCCTATCTTCCTTCATAGCGGTCACAGTCTAAGACATAACCACAACTAACTACGGATTACAGACGACCCTTTATGACCCATGCAGAGTCTGTTTCACAGGTAATAAGCCAAGAGGAGGTAACCTTCCAGCTAGCTTGGCCAAGGGAGTTTCACAGAAGAGGTGGCATTTGAACAGGTAGATTTGACAAGTGGAGGTGTAGACGGGACATTCCAGGCAGAGGGAACCATCTGCTTTGTTCTAGCCCAGTTTAGAAGAGAGGGAGTCACTGCTGTCTTTTTTTTTTCCGTACACGGGCCTCTCACTGTTGTGGCCTCTCCCGTTGCGGAGCACAGGCTCTGGACGCACAGGCTCAGCGGCCATGGCTCACGGGCCCAGCCGCTCTGCGGCATGTGGGATCTTCCTGGACCGGGGCACGAACCTGTGTCCCCTGCATCGGCAGGTGGACTCTCAACCACTGCACCACCAGGGAAGCCCCCACTGCTGTCTTAAAGTAAGATTCTATAGCAGGCAGAATGGCGTCACAGAAAGAAAAAGGGTCACAGGCTTAGAAGCTCTGGAATTTAATGCCCCATCTGCTGTGTGACCTCAGGCAAGCCACTTAACCTTTCTGAGCCTAGTATCCCCATGAGTGATATAAAGATAATAATATGAATTTTATAGGCTTTTTGTGAACATCAGGGGGTGGTAATTGTTAAAGCCCTCCGCTAGTTGCTGATTACTATTTCTGGGACTGGGAATTAGCAGATTAGATAGAATTCTTCCACTCGCAAGCGACAGAAAACCCAGCCTAAGGGAATGCATTGGTGGCTCATGTATCTGAAAGTCCTGGGATACTTCTCCAGCTTCAGGCTCAGCTGGATTCAGGGGCTCAGTGTCACCAGGACCCACGTTTGTATCTGTCTCTCTCCATCTCTTGGCACTTCATTTGCATAAGCAGCTTATGCAAATGCAAATGCAAAGGAGAGTCTCTGTCTGAGACTCTCCCTTCATGGTGGCAAGCCGGCTGCTACAGCCACAGCTCCAAACGTCTAGCTTTCCAGGTTCAGTCCATTGGGAAGGAGAGAATACCTCTTCCCAGTCAAGTCAGAGCCTTGGGATTAGTTCTTTCTGAGCCAGGGTGATCTCACTTGAATCACCAGTGGGTTAGTGATGTTCTGATTGTCTAAGAGTCAAGAAAAGGTGTTTCCCCCAAAGTAAAATCAGGGTGCAGTTGGTGGGAAAAGGTGACCAGACGCTTGGCAGAGAAAACAACAGATATCTGCTGTATGAGATATCTCTTCACTCCCAAAATGTAGGTTATGGTCTCTGAGGGTCTACCCTGGAATGAAGGCTGGCCTGTGTTCTCTCGTCCCCAAAGTCTTATTTCCTGGCTGAATGTGCTTGCCTTCTCCCATCTAGTCATTGTCATCTGGGCTGTCGCCTCTTTCCTCTATTGATAAAGCCTCTGGTTTGTACATTGTCCTGTCTGATGGAGCTTACTGTTCTTTCTTTGAATATGCCAGGCCTCCAGCCATCTCTGTGCTTTTGGACATGGTGGTCCCTCTGCCTACGACACTCTTCCATGTCTCTGGCCACCTGGATGACTCTAGCCACCATCCTAGAGCCTTCTCTGGCCTTCCTAAACTGGGTTAAGTGCCCTTTCTCTGGGCTTCTGAATTAGCCTGTGCCTTACCTCTTTTAAAGCATTTTTAAACCTTATTTACTTCTTGTATTTGACCGTAATTTTGAGAACAAAATTTGTATTTTTTATCACTACACCTGTTAGACACCATTGGTATTTGTCTAACTTATTGAATGAATGAAGCGAATAAATACTAAAAGAAGTGAGATTTAATTTGAACTTGCATTTGAAATACAGAAACTATCCTCCTCTGAGCTTAAGAACTGTTAGTTTGCTCTGAACCTGGGTACCTCTGCCCTAAAGGTTCCCAGTTGGATAGTGAGCTATTAGGGATCATAATAAGATCATTTATCCATCTCTTTCTACGTATGCTCATCTGCATTTTACAGACAAGAGTAACTGAGGCTCAGAGAGGGGATATGAGTTGCCTAGTGTCCCACAGCTAAGGGCAAAACCAGGATTTGGATCCTGGTCTGACTCTAAAGCCAGTGCTCATAATCATTTAGCTACTCATCCGTTGCTTCCAGCATTTGTTCATTCATTTATTCAACAACTGTTCATTGCCTAAGCAGACTGACAAAGGCTCTGCTCTCCGGCAGCTTCCTCTAATGGAGGTGGGCGGCTGGACAAATGTTAGTGAAGGGGTCAAGCTTGGTGGGGCTGGGGCTGGGCTGTTCTGAGGTCCCTTCTAGTCCTAGTCTGTGCTTTCATACTCCGGAGCAGAGAGCACGGCCCAGTCAGATCTCCTCCCCCTAGGGACCAGACTCTGTTGCTACCAGGTCAACTGGCCATGGTCTTTTCCCAGGTTTGGTCGCAGGCGTGTGATCGTCAGGAAGGGCCGGAGGGGCAACAGCTTTTATTTTATCTACCTGGGCACGGTGGCCGTGACCGAGGACGAAGATGGCAGCAGTGCCTTCCTGGACCCCCACCCGACTTTGCTGCAAAAGGGCAGCTGTTTTGGGGTAAGCACGGGGGACGGGTCTGTGTTCCTGGAGTGGGGTTCGGGTTGTGACAGGACTCCTGCTACAACCTCTAGGCCAGGCCCAGTCCTGCCTTTCACTCAGTGCAAGTCACTGCCCTGTTGTGGGTCACAGAGCCCTTACCTGTCAAATGCTGATCGAGTTGGAGCCAGTGATGTCCAAGTCCCACCACTTCGTCTGTGATGTTTAAGGAGTATGTTCCCTCTATAACCCCCTAGAGATGCAATGACTCCTAAGCAAGGCCTCTCCAGCTTCCTTTCTCTGCCCTGGTCAAGCCAGTTGCCTCTTTTTTCCACAGGCAGCATATTAAGAGGGAGGGGCGTGGGCCCATAGAAGCAGGGAGTGAGCAGGGGCACAGGACGGTCCAGGGAACCTGCAGTCTGGGGAGGAGAGATTTCTCAGGGGAGATGGAAGCAGGGAAAAGGTGGTCTGGGCTGCGGGCAGAACGCCAGGGGTGACCTCTCACTTGCCTTTGCCCCTGTCTACCCAACAGGAAATGGGCTTTCTAACATCTTCAGTGAGGAGGGCCACCGTGGTCTGTATGGAAGAAACAGAGTTCTTGGTTGTTGACAGAGAGGATTTCCTTGCTAATAAACTGGACCAAGAAGTTAAAAAGGATGCTCAGCATCGGTTTGAATTTTTTAGGTAACTCCACCAGCCAGCATCTTCCCCCTGTGTGTCTATTAGGTGCCTTTGTCCTAGACCCAGTGGGGAACACTAGGTGCTGTTCTCTCTGCTTGGAATGCTCTTTGGTACCCACCTCCCACCCAACTTCTCCGTCTAGCAAGCTCCTAACATACCTTCAGGTCACAGTTCAAATATCCCTTCCTTATGGGATAGTAACAACAGGATAGCTAACATGCATTGAGCACTTGCTGGGCCAGGCAGGATGCTCAGCCCTTTGTACCACCCATTATATCTAATCTCACATTGAACCCATGATGTTCTTTCTCTTCTCCCCAGTTTACAGTGAGGGAAGCAAGGCTCAGGATGGTGATGTGTCCAGAATGCCTGACTCAGAGTCTCTGGGCTTCACCACCCTGCCTCACTAACCAAGCCCACCTACCCTCACTCCAGAATAGAGAGGGTGCCCCCTCAGTGATTCTACCCTGTGTTTCCGTAAAGCCCCATCCAAACTGTAATTCTTGATCATATAATACTTTCTTTACAGTTTATCTGTGCCATCAGACAGTAAGCAGCACAGTGGCAAGGGCAGACCTGCCTTTTTCACCTCATCATTCCTGTGTTATCACAGTGCCAGGCGCATGCAGGTGCTCATTTAATTATCTTTAGTTACTTGCCTTGAGGAAAAGAGTGGAAATCAAGTGGAGCATCTGCACTGGCACTGAGATTACAGGTTGTAGGGTTGCAGGGCCATAGAGAAGCATGTTGAGCAGAGGGGTGGGCTGGAACTGAGAGAAAGCCATCTGCATGAAGGGGCTGCAGCCCGAAAAGGGAGGGACTCGGTTCTGAAGGGAGGGGCAGTTCATTTTCTTATACACTGGAAGAAAAATAGGACCGTGTTCTAATCTCAGCTCTTAGGCTCATCCACCATGGGACCCTAGACAGGTCACTTCACTTCTCTGGGCTTTAGTCTCCTGCACAGTAAAATGGGGATAACAATTCCTCTCTCCCGAGGTCATTGTAAGAATCAAATGAGGTGATCGTGGGAAGTGCGTGGCTCAGTCTTGGCCCAGGAGGTGCTCCTTCTGTGGTGGCCCTGCTTTCCTCCTGTGTTTCCAGACCCTTCTCCTCCTTGGGCATGGCACTGACCCTGTTCCCCTTTGATGCCCTGGACAGAACTCGGTGCTCCCTCGCCTAGGTTGAGGCCTGAATCACCCGAGTTCAGAGCTCATAATCTGTTGGAGCTGAGAAGATCTAAGATGATTTTTGTTGGCAGCCCCGCGGGGCCACCTGCGAGGGAAGGGAAGCCCATGATCAGTGGTGTATGAGGTTCAAGATCAGCGGAAGGGATGGCCACTGCCCGGTGGGCCTTTCATCACAGGGCACAAACAGGCCAAAAGAGGAGAGTCCAGACTTCCCCCATTCCCAGGCCCAGGGCTGAGGATTTGAAGCCAATAGGCTGGAGGAGACAGGGGCTGGAATGAGCTGCCCAAACCAAAGGTAGGGCCTGGACTGCTGGGCTGGGGGACAGGATAGCCAGTGAGCTGAAGTGAGGAACTCTTGGGTGCTCCTTGGAATGGGAGTAGCTCAGTGGTAACAAGGTTGGCAGGGGATTCAGCCGGGAGAAGCTCCTGGAGGGAGGAGTGGAAGTGAAAGAAGCAGAGCTCCAGTCACCCTGGGTGCGTCTGAGGCGCAGTGAGGGGAGCAGCTGAAGGGCAGGTCATTGAGAAGAGGGCAGGGGAGCAAAGGACAAGTGACAGGAGACCGGCTGCAGGCTAGGCTAGCAAGCAGGGTAGGCATGAAATCTTCCGCCTCAGGCCTTTGCAAGAGCAGGAGAACATATTCGGTTTCTGGAAATTGCTAAGTGCTGAGCCCCCTTGGTGACGGAGGGCAATGAAGTCTAACAGGCTTTTCCCCTCAGGAAGATGGATCTGTTTCACTCCTGGTCCGATGAGAAGCTCTGGAAGCTCGTAATCCTGGGGAAGATAGAGAAGTTCTCATACGGGCAGCTGATCTCAAAGGACTTTGTAGAATCGTCCTCCATCGTGTTTGTGTGTAAGGTAAGAGGTCTGGGGTGGGGTGGTGAAGCTGGGAAGAGCGCGCCTAATCTAATGTCCTGTAGCCAGGTGACCGGCAGAGCCCTGGCCTTCAACACGTCTTTTTCTGAGCGCCCACATCCTACTTAAAAAGGCAAAGGAGTGTCCATTGACAGGTGAATGGATAAAGAAGATGTGGCACATATATACAATGGAATATTACTCAGCCATAAAAAGAAACAAAACTGAGTTGTTTGTAGTGAGGTGGATGGACCTAGAGACTGTCATACAGAGTGAAGTCAGAAAGAGAAAAATAAATACCGTATGCTAACACATATATATGGAATCTAAAAAAAAAAATGATGAACCTAGGGGCAGGACAGGAATAAAGAGGCAGATGTAGATAATGGACTTGAAGACACAAGGAGGGGGAAGGGTAAGCTGGGACGAAGTGAGAGAGTGGCATGGACATATATACACTACCAAACGTAAAGTAGAGAGCAAGTGGGAAGCAGCTGCATAGCACAGGGAGATCAGCAGTGCTTTGTGACCACCTAGAGGGTGGGATAGAGAGGGTGGGAAGGAGGGAGATGCAAGAGGGAGGGGATATGGGGTTATAGTATGCATGTAGCTGATCCACTTTGTTATACAGCAGAAACTAACACACCATTGTAAAGCAATTATACTCCAATAAAGATGTTAAAAAAAAAAAAGACAAAGGACACACTTTGGCCTCCCTCCCTCAGAGGGTTGCTGTGAACGTTAAGATATAGCTGTTATATTACAAAGAGGGCAGGAGTGGGGAGGGTGCCCCCTCCTTCAGCTCATATACATGTTTATTTACAAACAGATACATATTTAATTATGCATTTGGCTCTTGAATTTTAATGATGCCAGGTCACTTATTTATTTATTTATTTATTTATTTATTATGTCTTTTTGGCTGCATTGCGTCTTCGTTGCTGTGCACGGGCTTTCTCTACTTGCGGCAAGCGGGGGCAACTCTTCGTTGCGGTGCGCGGGCTTCTCATTGTGGTGGCTTCTCTTGTTGTGGAGCACGGGCTCTAGGCGCGTGGGCTTCATTAGCTGTGGCACTCGGGGTCAGTAGTTGAGGCTCGCGGGCTCTAGAGCGCAGGCTCAGTAGTTGTGGCGCACGGGCTTAGTTGCTCCGTGGCATGTGGGATCTTCCTGGACCAGGGCTTGAACCCGTGTCCCCTGCATTGGCAGGCGGATTCTTAACCACTGCGCCACCAGGGAAGTCTCCAGATCACTTTCTATACTTATAATCTCTAAATTGTAAAAAGCAATACGACCACATTATACACCTTTCCAGGAAGAGGGACGAATGAACTCATTACCACAGAATAGATTCCAAAATTGAAATTGCTTAGCATCACCATTTTTATGACTCTTGGAACAAACTGCTTTTCACAAGGAGGGATCCACTTTCTCTAGCTCCCAACAACATACAACTTTGCCAGTGCCACCAACCTCTGCCGTCATTCTTTCAAAAGTTTTTAAATTTAATATGTGGCAGTTACTGCCTCATTGAGGATTTAACTTATGTTTTTTTCTGATTACTAGTGAGATTAATCATGTTTGTTTACTATCTGAATTTTGTGTTTTGTGAATTGCTTTATGTCCTTTGCCCCCTGCTCTGTTGGTTGACAATGAAAAGAAAATTTAAGGAGGTTGATATTGTCATTATTCCCATTTTATAGAGGTGAAAAGGAAGGTTAGGTGGCTTGTTCAAGGTCACGCAGTTGATGAGGGGCAGAGGCAGGGTTCGACCTAGGTCTGTCTGACCCCAAAGCTCTTCTTCCCAGAAGCTGGGACTTGGGATCTGAGTTGACCTTTCCATCAATTGTTGACCCTGCTCACATCCTAAGTAGTTCATCATCATCATCATCATCATCATCATAAGAGTCACTATTTTTTTTGAGGCTCTTTGCTCCTGTGCTAGGAGTGCTACTAACATCATTAATCTTTTTTTGTTTATTTTGGAATAGGTAGTAGTTCACATGGTTCAAAATTCAAAACGTTCACAAGAGTGATGTCTCCCTTCCCCCTCTCTCTCCCAGAGTATCCCTCCCCAGGGACCACCACCAGCACCAGTTTCTTATGTCTCTGTCCTCCACATGTTCTCTCTATATACAGGCAAATGCGTGTGTATATGTTTTTTCCTTTTCTTTCATAAGTGGTGTCATCCTATACAGACTGTTCTGCACTTTGTTGTTTCATTTAAGAGTATTTCTGTAGGTTGTTCCATATCAGTACATAAAGAACTCATTCATTCTCTTTTACCACTCATGAGTATTTTACTGTATGGTTGTGCTTTATTTTTTTATATACTTATTGGAGTATAATTGCTTTACAGTGTTGTGTTAGTTTCTGCTGTACCGCAAAATAAATCAGCTATATGTATACATATATCCCCATATCCCCTCCCTCTTGTGTCTCCCTCCCACCCTCCATATCCCACCCCTCTAGGTTATCACAAAGCATCAAGCTGATCTCCCTGTGCTGTGCTATGCAGCAGCTTCCCACTAGCCATCGGTTTTACATTTGGCAGTGTATATATGTCAGTGCTATGCTCTCACTTTGTCCCCGCTTCCCCTTCCCCCTCCGTGTCCTCAAGACCGTTCTCTATGTCTGCGTCTTTATTCCTGCCCTGCCACTAGGTTCATCAGTACTGTTTTTTTAGATTCCATATGTATGGTTGTACTTTAACCTGTTCCCTAATTGATGGATATTTAGGTTATCTCAACGTTTGTAATTTCAAACAGTGCTTTGATGAATAACTGTGTACCTAGTACCATTCTACCATAAATCTTCACCGTAGCTCTACCAGGAAGATATTATTATTCCAAGTTTGCAGATGAAAAAGTTGAAGCTAAGATGCCTTAAGAAAGGCCACCTAACTAGTAAGTGGCAGAGCCAGAATTCTGCCCCAAGACTCCCATATTTAATATCTCTTGTATACCTGTTGCCTACATGTTAAGCCACCACAGACATTTGCCAAGTTTTTGCCAAGATCGTGACACAGTGGCCCAGGCTCTGGAGGGATACAAAGGTGGAAAAGATTGGTTTTCTGGGGCTTCGCTGGTGGCGCAGTGGTTAAAAATCTGCCTGCCAATGCAGGGGACATGGGTTCGAGCCCTGGTCCGGGAAGATCCCACATGCCACGGAGCAGTTAGCTCGTGCACCACAACTACTGAGCCTGTGCTCTAGAGCCCACGAGCCACAACTGCTGAGCCCAAGTGCCACAACTACTGAAGCCCGCGCACCTAGAGCCTGTGCTCTGCAACAGGAGAAGCCACCGCAGTGAGAAGCCCATGCACTGCAACAAAGAGTAGCCCCCACTTGCCGCAACTAGAGGAAAGCCCACGCGCAGCAACGAAGACCCAATGCAGCCAAAAATAAAATAAATTTATATATTAAAAAAAAAAGAAAAGATTGGTTCTCTCTCCTTATATATCTTCTCCACTAGATTCTGAGTGTAGACAAAGTTGTCAATGCCGACTACCAAGTGATTAGTACAAACTCTGTGAATTACAAGAATTCAGGATGGGGAACTCGCTAAAGGCTGAAGGCTCCAAGGCGGGCTTCCTGGAGGACGTGAGGTGGGAGATGAGCATTGAAGTATTGGGGCCTTAGACAAAAGTAGGGGGCAAGATTGGTTGTGTGCTGGAGCTGGCTCTTCCTGGCCTGAGAGAGCTGATTGTTTAGTTCTCAGGAATTTTGCAAGTCAGTACACATGATAATTATTAAAAATTAAATTATATAAACCTACAATTAACTATTGAAAACAAGGGTAATAACTACTGAAAAACTTATCATTTCCTGGATTTATTGCATTTTACTATTATCTATGCTCTTGAAGTTACTGTTGCCCAGCGTATCCATATGGTGGAAATCTCTACCATTGTGCACATCTCTTCTCAGTTCCACGTGCAGTGACTTCCCATTGGTAGCTGAAAATCGACCATGGTGGGAGTATATACACACACAATGGAAATAGGCAGACGCTCTAAGTCAGGTCTTGATTTATGGCTTTGCTGATTGTCTTAAGAAAGCTATAGAGAAAATGTTTATAATGCAGATTAAATTTCAAAGTGGGCTGGGTCTGTAGCCATTACATTGTAAAGAGCAGAAAATTAAGGAAATGTTTTCCAGTATTTAAAAATGACTCATCATAGATTCATCATAGAAGTTATATAATTGATGAACAGGTGAAGTTCTGAATGACATAGTGTTAAAACTAAAAGAGGTTTTAATTTAATGAATATAATTTATAAGAGGGTGAGAAATAGTTTACCAGTAGAGTACAAGTCAGACTTAATAATATTAAATTTATAGATTGGGATGCAAATTCATTTGTCAAATTATGGTTGAATTGTGACTATAGACTAGCCACTGATATGAGTTCAGCCAGAGTCAATAAAAGCATTCTGTGAGAATCAGTTGGCTATATGGAATTTCCAATAAAAGTATGGTATATTTTATTATTATTTATAAATTGTGTGTAACACACCCTTCATAACAGTAAAATGTATAGATGTGCATACATTTTACCCAAGAGCCAGTTGTTTCAGCATCACCAGGGATGTGTTTGTGTTGTGATTTTTGGGTTCAGTCCCAGAGAACAGTTAAGTCTAGCTAATGCAAGCAGGAAGGGATTTACTGCGGGATGTTAAATGGCTAACAGATTTACTGGTGAGGGGAGACCTGAAGAAACAGGCTCTAGACTGAAAATGACTCCCAAACGACTCCAAATCAGAGTCCAGAACTGGACTGTCACTGGTGCTGCTGCTTCTGCCAAGTTCAGGAAGCCACTGTCTCCACTAGCAAAGTGGATGTCCCACAGTTCCAAAACCAAGCCTTGCCCAGGTGTACTGGATTGGTGGAACCCAAATCACATCCAGAGCCTTAGCTTCAAGGTACCTTGGGAAATGTAGTGTTTGGTTTCCAGCCTCTACACACTAACACTAAAAGGGGGTTGGATGCACAGGATCTGACCCAGAGGAGGGTGAGGATGAGGATGAGGCCCTTGCCAGTGGAGGGGGGAAGAGTTTGATAAGTTTGGAGAATGCTGATGGTCATGTGAGGAGAGGTGGGAGAAAGCCTAGAAGAGAAACTGGTGGTGGAGAGCCCTGAAGGCCAACCTGAATAATTGGCCATTCTTTCTCCCCCTGATATCTGCTTCCTCTTTCCTAGAATATTGGGGTGATTGCCTCCAAAGCCAAGAATGCCATGTGTCTGCAAATTTAACTCTAAGCTCTTTTGATAACAAGAAAAGATGGGGGAGATGAGCAGTAAGGGATATAAATTCAAGACTTTCTTTACTCAGCATGATGGTTACATCCTGAACAGCAGAAGGTTCTTAACCTAGTTTAGCCTTTATTTCTTTATCTGTAAAATGGGACTATGTGCTTACTTCATAAAGTCTGTGAGGATGAGATTAGCTCAGCACATGCTCACTCACCTCAGTCACCCTCTAATCCAGTGGTTCTCAAAGTGTTGTCGCTGGACCAGCAGCGACACCTGGGAACTCATTAGAAATGCAAATTCTTGGGCCCACCCAAGAGCTATTAAACCCAAAACTCTGGGAGAAGGGGCTCAGTAATCTGTGTTCCGACAACACTGACATCTGCTTCTGGGTGATTCTGGTGTGCACTAAAGCTGGAGGACCCCTGATCTAAGGGAAGAGTTTTCAAATTTTGGTAAGCATAACAAACTCCTAGGGTGCTTCTGAAAATGGCAGAGTCCTGCCTCACCCCAGAAATTCTGCTTCATTAACTCTGGAAATCTGCATCTGAATAAGCGTCACAGGTGATTTCTAATGCTTGAACTTCATTCTGAGAAAAATAATACCGATGTCACAAATGACAGCAGGTAGAGAGCCTCTTGCCTAGCAGATGAGTTGGTTTATCCCTTGTAGTGTTTTGCTAAAACCTGATTTAATTGTTAATGTGAAGATTCTACATAAAAGTTCTGATTTCTGGCTTATTTTGAATATTCAGAAGATCAGGCTATATTCTGGTGTGGCTCCTCTGGCTGGAGTTGAAGTGCACCTGCCACCTCTAAAGGGACTGCTCTTTTTTTCTCATTTTAATTTCCCACCTGACCAGCTGCTTAAATGTTCATCTGCTAAAAACAGTTGTCCCGACTCCTGTAGTTTACTGATATTGCCACTAGAGGGAGAAATCAGCACCGGGTGGCTGTGCGTCCTTGGGGTCATGGCAAAGTTGGAGAACATGATTTCTGCTAGCCTTGCAAACATAATTAATGCCCATAATCAACTCATTTTGAACAGTTTATCACTTGGGACCACATGGTGAAATTGTTTTTTCCACAGATACAGATGCGATTAAAGACCCATGAGAGTGTTTCTCCAGTACCTGCAGTTCCTGGTGGATGTTTGTTGAACGCATGTTGAATAAAGCTCCTAGCACAATGCCTGGAATATAATAAGGGCTTATTAAATGTTTGATCTCTTCTTCTCCTTCCTGTTCAGCAGTAATCTATCTTGAACCTTAACCCTTTATAATGTGTCTTTTAGAATTCCTACTTAAAAAGATTAAGATTTTATAAAGTATGAAATACATAAGAAAAATGACGTATCTTTCTTGCCTCTCAGATTAGAAAAGATTAAAAGGGTTGTGAAAACCCAGTTGTCAATGTACTACAAAGATGTATTACAACAGGTTCTGTTATGCACTGTTGGACAGAGTGTAAATTTATCTAACATTTCCAGGGCCTTCCCTGGTGGCTCAGTGGTTAAGAATCCGCCTGCCAATGCAGGGCACACGGGTTCGAGCCCTGGTCCGGGAAGATCCCACATGCCATGGAGTAACTAAGCCCGTGCACCACAACTACTGAGCCCACGTGCCTCAACTACTGAAGCCCACGTGCCTAGAGCCCATGCTCCGCAACAAGAGAAGCCACTGCAATGAGAAGCCCGCACACCACAGCGAAGGATAGCCCCTGCTCGCCGCAACTAGAGAAAGCCCGCATGTAGCAATGAAGACCCAATGCACCAAAAAATAAATAAATAAAATAAGTAAATTTATTTAAAAAAAAAACAACTTATCTAACATTTCTGGAGGGCTGTTTGGAAATATGTATCAAAATTTAAAACATGCATAATACCTTTAGGAATGAATCCCAAGGAGATAGTCAAGCATAGGTATTATATTAGGATAAACTGGATTAAGCCACAATTATTTTTAAAATCCTCAGATCTCAGTGGATTGACAAAAATATATTCCTTCCTCCCACTACCTGATCATAGCAGGGCAGCAGGAAGCCTTACTCCTCATGGTCACTCAGGGACCCAGGTCACTTGGAGACATGGGCCCCTCTTGACCCATGATTCCATGATCAATAGAACAGGAGAAGGTAAGATTGAGAGTCAAGTGATGGCTTTTATTTATTTATTTATTTAGGCCTCGCTGAGCGGCTTGCAGGATTTTAGTTCCCCAACCAGGGATCGAACCCAGAGCCCCCGCAGTGAGAGCACCAAGTCCTAACCACTGGACTGCCAGGGAATTCCCTAGCTTTTAGAGTTTCTACCCAGGATCATCACAAGTCACTTTGCTAAGGAAATTGGCCAAAGTGGTAAGAAGGCCATGCCTAATTCAAAGGGTAGAAAAGTATAATCCTGCCATGTGCCTGGAAGGAGAACTCAAGTACTTGCCTTAATGACCACTATGGGCATTAATATGTAAGTACAAGGTTATCTGTTAAAAGTTGCTGTCCACTGCAGGTCACAGTATTAATAGTCTAGAATTAAGCAATCTAGTGCTAGAACAGCTGTCCTAGGAAGTCATCAAGAACCCAGACCCCTTCTAGCTTCTCCCTTCATCGTCCACAGTTTATGGCTTTCATCCTAATGGCGACAGTATGGCTGTTCCACCTCCAGCCATCACATCTGAGTTTCAGGCAGAAGGTAGTAGGAAGGATAACCATAGCTTTCCTTGGAGATTTATCCATCAGTCTTCCACTTATAGCTCATTAGCCAGAATTGAGTCACTGCCAGCCCCACTGTAGGAGAGTTTGGGAAGGTGGTGAGTTTTTTTAAACTGGGGATTTTGTTGTCCTGAACAAAATCAGAGTTATATATAATACTGGCAAATTAGAAACAGCTAAATATTAATCTTCAAAAATGTTTTCCTGAGGTGTAACATATATGCAATAAGGACCTCAAATCTAAACTTTTAACAGCTTGATGAATTTTTACATATGTATACCCCTGTGTAAGCATCACCCAAATCAAGATAGAGAACATTTTCAGTATCTCAGAGGCTCCCTTATGTCCTTTCCCAGACAAAATGCCCCCACACAGGTAACCACTCTTCTGACTTCTGTCACCACAGATTACTTTTGCCTATTCTTTCGCTTTGTGTAAATGGAATCATATCGTATGTGCTCCTTGTGTCTGACTTCTTTTGCTCAACTGAATATTTATTTTTAATTTTACGTAAATTATGGCATACATGGAATAATATGCAATCATTAAAAACAATAGCATAGAACCATATTGCTTGGCATAAAAAGATGTCCTTGATATATTATTGAGCTTTAAAAAAGGTTACAAGAGTCTGTTTTACATAAAAGGACTTATTTATGAAAAATTGTATTTATATGCCTTATATGCTTAGAGAGAAGAATTTGAAATAATATTCACCAAAGTGTTACCCTTGTTATTTCTGGGTGTTAGGATTAACATAGTTTTAACTTTCTCTATGTTCTTCTTTGTTTGATTTGAATATTTTTTAAACTTTTAGTTTTGGAATGATTTTAAATTTACAGAAAATTTGCAAGAACAGTACAAAGAATTCCTATATAACCCTAACCTGGCTTCAACAATTATTAACATTTTGCCACATTTGCTTCTATATATATGTATGTATTTTTCCTGCCTGAATCATTTGAGAGTTAAGTATCATTCATCATATTCATTTACCCCTATATACTTAAGTGATTATTTTCTAAGGTCAGAAATTAACCACAGAATAATTTTTGAAATCTAGGAATTTAACATTGATATAATACATAATCTATAATCTGTAATCAATTTCACCAATTGTCCCAATAACATCCTCAATGGTGATTTTTTTGTTTTTTTAGTTCTCAGCCCTCTTTAGCTATTTGAATTTTTTATGATGAGTAGATAACACTCTCATTTTTAAAAAGGACCTGAAACCACTTGCATTAAGCAAGTAAAACAAAAGAGAGCTTATCTTCAAAGCCTAGCCTACCTGGAGCTGGGGTTGACCCTTCTGCTTGTGTCTCTTGATGTGTCCAGGGCAGCTGTGAAGTACTGAAGTTGATAGACCTTGCGACCTCGCCCTTCTACCACAAGTGGATCTGGCAGCACCTGCAGCTGATAGACGACAGACCTCCAAACACCCACCTCAAGGGTAAGCCGACATCCACATCCAGCAGCCCGCAGCACGGCAGGGGGTGCCTGATCCTGTGGGTTCTCAGTGCCTGGTTCACAAAATCTTAGAAATCTAGAGCTGGAAAGGCCTGGCAGGATAGACATCCTTCTTCTACCAGCTGTGGAAACCTGGTCCACGTGGGCCTCCGAGGTGAGGCTCCTGCCCACCCCTGCAGCCAATTTCAGCCTTTCCCCTTTGCTTCAGGTTCTCATAGGGAGAGGGGTGGAAAAAAGACAGCTTGGAGCTAGACAGAGCCAGGTTTGAATACCACTGATTAGCAGGGTGATTTTGGTGAGTACTCAGGCCTCTGGGCCGGATGTCTTGGGGTCTGTCGCTGGTGTCGTGGTTAAGAGCATAGGCCCAGGCCAAGCTATGATTGAATTCAGGGTCCTTCTCTTCCTAGCTGTGTGGATACTGGGCAAGTGATTCCATGTCCCTGCACACCGACGCCCTCAGAGTCTGTAAAATATGACTCAATGGTCCCTGCCTCATAGGCTTGTTATAAAATTAAGCAAATGAATATATAATGCTCTTAGAACACTACCTAGATGCATTAGTATATAGTAGATGTTCACTCTCATTATCACACAGGTTACTAGGAGCGCTGAATCAGATCATGTGTGCACAGGGCCTGGGAGGTGCTCAGTAAATTTCAGCTCTCTTCTCATGTCAGTTCTTTTTTTCTCTCTTTTCCATTGCTAATCCATCAGAGAAAAAGCTACATCCCACACGTTTCCCCCCCACCATTTTTTTTTTTTTCTTTACTGTGGCAAAATACACATAATGTAAAATTTACTATCTTAACCTTTTTATTTTTTTTTTCTTTGCGGTAAACGGGCCTCTCACTGCTGTGGCCTCTCCCATTGCGGAGCACAGGCTCCGGACACGCAGGCTCAGCGGCCATGGCTCACGGGCCCAGCCGCTCCGCGGCATGCGGGATCCTCCCGGATCGGGGCACGAACCCTTGTCCCCTGCATCGGCAGGCGGACTCTCAACCACTGCGCCACCAGGGAAGCCCTGTCTTAACCATTTTTAAGCACACAGTTCAGTGGTATTAAATATATTTTTTTTCTTACCTGCCTTCTTTTGGACTATTTTGTATGATGCCATTTCATTTTCTCTGTTGGCTTATTAGCTCTAACTCTTTGTCCTTTTATTTTAGTGGTTGCTTTATAGTTTGTTGAACATACCTTTAACTTATCACAGGCTACCTTCACATGATATTATGCCACTTCACATACAGGATCAGAACCTTACGACAATATACTTCCATTTCTCCCTTCTCAGATTTTGCGCTATTGTCAAATATTCTACCTTCACATATGTTAAAAACCTTACAATACACAGTTGTCACTTTTGCTTTAAACAATTATCTTTTAAATATATTTAAATAATAAGAACAAAAGTATCTTATATTTACCTATGTGGTACTATTCCTGATGTTCTTCATGCCTTTGTATAGGTCCAGATTTCCATTGTACAATTTCCTTCTGCCCAAAGTATTTCCTTTAACATTTCTTTCAGCTTTTCTATGTCTAAAAATGATTTTGTCTTAATTTTTAAAAGAAATTTTTTGTTGGGTATAGAATTCAAGGTTAACAGGGGTGTTTTGTTTTTTTTTTTTGCTCAATATTTTAAAGATTTGCATTAAAGTCTGTCTTCTGGCTTGCATTGTTTTCAATAAGAAGTCTGCCAACTTTCTTATCTTTGTATAACCTCTTTGCATAACTTTGTATATCCTTTGTACGTAATAATGCCTTTTTGCTATGGCTGTTCTCTTTTCTTCCAGTTTTATTGAAATATAATTGACATACAGCACTGTGTAAGTTTAAGGTATACAGCATAATGATTTGACTTAAATACATCATGAAATGATTACCACAATAAGTTTAGTGAACATCCATCATTTCACATAGATACAAAAGAAAAAAAAATTTTTTTTCTTGTGATAACTCTTAGGATTTACTCTCTTAATAGCTTTCGTATATAACATACAGCAGGGTTAATTATATTAATCATGTTGTACATTACATCTCTATTACTTAGTATTTATCTTATAAGTAGATGTTTGTACCTTTTTTAAAATTTTTATTTATTGATTTTTGGCTGTGTTGGGTCTTTATTGCTGCCCGTGGGCTTCCTCTAGTTGCAGCAAGCAGGGGCTACTCTTCGGTGCGGTGTGTGGGCTTCTCATTGCGGTGGCTTCTCTTGTTGCAGAGAATGGGCTCTAGGCATGCGAGCTTCAGTATTTGTGGCACGTGAGCTCAGTAGTTATGGCTCACAGGATCTAGAGCACAGGCTCAGTAGCTGTGGCGTACAGGCTTAGTTGCTCTGCAGCATGTGGGATCTTCCCGGACCAGGGCTTGAACCTGTGTTCCCTGCATTGGCAGGTGCATTCTTAATCACTGCGCCACCAGGGAAGCCCCAGATGTTTGTACCTTTTGACCACCTTCATCCAATTCCCCCTCTGCCCTACCCCCTGCCTCTGGTAACCACAAATCTGATCTATTTTTCTATGAGCTTGTTTATTTTTGAAGGGTAATTGGCCCACGACACTATGTTAGTTCCTGGTGCACAACATAGTGATTCGATATTTCTGTACATGGTAGAGTGATCACCACTGCCTTGCTCTGGTTGGTTTAAAATTTTTCTCTTTATCAATAGTTTTAAGGAATTTGGTCACACTGTGCCTTCACAAAATTTTTGTCATGTTTCTGTGCTTGGGGTTCATTTAATTTTTTGGATCTTTGGGTGTATATTTTTCATCAGATTTGGAATGTTTTGACCATTAAAAAATTTTTTTTTCTATCTTTCCTTCTTTTGCCTCCACTTTGAGGACTCCAATCACATGTATATTGGACTGCTTGAAGTTGTTTCACTGATGCTCTATTAATTTTTTGTTGTTGTCTTTTTTCTCTCATTTTTGATCATTTTTATTGCTGTGTCTCCAAGTTCAGTAGTCTTTCTTCTGCATTGTCTAATCTGCTATTAATCCCATCCATGTATTTTTCATTTCAGACCTTGCAGTTTTCATATCTAAAAGTTTGATTTGGGTCTTTATTTTTTTCTTAAATAATTTCCATGTCTCCGCTTAATATACACACAATTTCCTCCTTTGGAATACAATTATAATAACTATTTTAATGTCCTTGCATACTAATTCTGTTATCTGTGTCATTTCTGGGTCAGTTTCAGTTTATTGTTTTTTTCTCTTTATATGGTTCATATTTTCCTACTTCTTTGCATGGTTGGTAAGTTTTCACAGAATGCTATAAACTGTGAATTTTGGGTGCTACATATTTAAAAATTCCTGTAAATATTTTTGAGATTTGTTCTGGGATGCAGGTAAGTTACTTGGAAATATTTTGATCTTTTAAAGATCAGCGTTTAGGTTTTGGTAGGTAAGATCAGAGCAGTGTTTAATCTAGAGCTAATTTTGCCCCATTCATGAGACAAAGCCATTCTGAATATTCCACAGGTGCCCATGACTTGTGAGGCTTTCTATTCTAGCTGTTGAGAATAGGAACTATTTCTGGTCCTGTGTGAACTCTGATTATTTATCCCTCTAAACATTTTGGGTGGTTCTTTCCCCAGCCTTGGGTAGTATTTTTGTATCTATTACTGCATAACAAATTATCCCAAAACTTAGTGACTTAAAACAATATTTATTATCTCTCAGTTTCTGTGGGTCAGAAATATGAGCATGGCTTAGCCAGCTGCCTCTGGCTCAAGTTCTGTCGTGAAGTTGCAGCTGTCTGTCAGGGTTGTGGTCTCATCTGAAGACTCACTTGAGAGGGACCCACTTCCAAATTCACTTATGTGGCTATTTGCAAACCTTGGTCCCTCACCTTGTGGGTGTCTCTACAGGGCTGTTTTATGACATGGAAGCTTGCTTCCCCAGGAGTGAGAGAGAGCAACACAGAGTATCCCCGAGGCAGAAGCCTTTAAAACCTAGTCTCAAAAGTGATATCCCATCACTTCTGCTATATTCTATTTATTAGCATCAAATCCAGCCCACACTTAACGGGAGGATAGTACACAAATGTGTGGCCATCAGGAGGTGAGAATCACTGAGGGCCATCTTAGTGGCTGCCTAACCACTGGTGGTTTCCTAACATCATTCATGTATTGCTCAGTACTCAGCTGAGACCAAAGGGGACCCTCAGAAGATCTTCAGAGTTCTCTCTTTGTGCAACTCTCTCCTCTCTGGGACTCTGCTCTGTGAACTCCAGCTGCCTTGTCTTCCCTGGACTCACTTCTGTCTCATTAATTCAGAGAGATTGCTGCACTCCTCCTGGGTTTCCCTTTCCTGCACCATTGCCCAGGTCTCCAGGTGGTAGGCTGGGGCAATAGTAGGGCTCAGGCAATTTGTTTTCTATCTTGCAGGGATAATGGTTCTTCATGGCATGATGCCCAGTGTCATGAAAGGCACGTTTTTCATGTATTTAGCCCAGTATTTTATTAGTTTCAGGGGGGAGAGTAGTCCCTGTTACTCTGTTTGGCTGGAAGCAGAAGTCTAGATCTATGGTTCTTAATAGCTGAGTTTTATTCTCTTGTATGGATATACCACAATTAAACCAATTACCTTTTACAGATATTTTGGGTTATTTCCAATTTTTCGCTATTACCCTGGTGTGTTTATCTTTGCATACTTGTGCACAAAAACATATTGGATAAATTCTTAGAATTACTGGATCAAGTATTTGGTCCAGTGTGTACTGGCTATGCACATTTTTTTTTGGGGGGGGGTACGCGGGCCTCTCTCTGCCGCGGCTTCTCCCGTCGCGGAGCACAGGCTACGGACACGCAGCTCCAGTGGCCATGGCTCACGGGCCCAGCCGCTCCGCGGCATGTGGGATCTTCCCGGACCGGGGCACAAACCCGTGTCCCCTGCATCAGCAGGCGGACTCTCAACCACTGTGCCACCAGGGAAGCCCTGGCTAGGCCCATTTAAAATGTTGATAAATATTGCTAAAATGCCTTCTAAATAGGTTGTAGCCATGGCCGCTGGGCCTGCGCGTCCAGAGCCTGTGCTCCGCGACGGGAGAGGCTGCGGCAGAGAGAGGGCCACGTACCGCAAAAAAAAAAAAAAAACTAACACTGGAGAGGTTTTTTTTTTTTTTTTTTTGGTGGTGCCCCACAGCTTGTGGGATCTCCATTCCCCGACCAGGGGTTGTACCCAGGCCACGGCAGTGAGAGCTCCTAACCACTAGGCCACCAGGGAACTCCCAGAAGATCTATTTTTTAAATCAATATCATTAAGGTTTCATTTTCATACAATAAAAGACACATATTTAAAGTGTGTAGTTCAATGAATTTTAACAAATTTACATCTGTTGTAACCACCACAATCAAGTTATAGAACATTTCCATCACCCCCAGAAGTTCCCTTGTGCCCCTTCCCAGTCAATCCCTATCCTTCACCCCCGGCCCTGGGCAACCACTGATCTGCTTTCCATCACTATAGGTTACATTTGTCTTCCCTAGGGTTTCATGTAAATGGAGTCCTATAGTATGTACTCTTTTGTATCTGATTCCTTTCACTCAGCATAGTGTTTCTGAGTAGTATTTCTTGGAGATCTTTTTATTTTTTTTTAAATTTATTTTATTTATTTATTTATTTTGGGGGGCTGCGTTGGGTCTTCCTTGCCGTGCATGGGCTTTCTCTACTTGCGGTGAGCGGGGGCTACTCATTGCGGTGGCTTCTCTTGTTGCGGAGCACGGGCTCTAGGTGCATGGGCTTCAGTAGTTGTGGCACACAGGCTTAGTTGCTCCGCGGCATGTGGGATCTTCCAGGACCAGGGCCTGAACCCATGTCCCCTGCATTGGCAGGCGGATTCTTAACCACTGCGCCACCAGGGAAGCCCCATGTTGGAGATCTTTTTATTAATGCTCACAGAGGACCTGTTATTGTTCCAGGCACTGTGTTAGGCATAGCACATACTTTATCTGTAATGCTTACAATAGTCCTAGGAGGATTCCAGGAGACTGAGACTTTTCCAAGGTTCTATGGTTGGTCACCCATTTATTTTTTATTGCTGCTCCTGCCCCCAGTCCCGGTTTGAAAGCCCAGATAAATGTGATCTGTTAATGGAAAGACACGAGCTTTGAATCAGAAACACCTGAGTTCAAATACAAGCTTCAGCCCTTTCCTGGGCGTTAAACTCTGCTGCTCATTTTCTCTCTTAAATAAGGCTAATGACATTTGTCTAGATGTAATGGATGTAAAGGCTCTCGGTCAGGACCTGGCACAGAGGGACAATAGTGGAAGCCACAGTGTTTTTCTTTCCTGTTTTTCTTAATTCCCCCGTGCATCAGACTAGCCACATAGGAGATTGTGATATACCTCCAGACACCTCCAGCACAACCCTCATGTATGCAAAGACCCATTAATGTGTTTTCCTGTGCTTTCTCTAACAGGTCTGTCTCCTGTGGAGAGATTTAAGGAATTCCAGATCAGGTCATATCCTGCACAGGATTTTAGTTTTCTGAAACTTCCGCATCTCCGGAAAGCCCAGGAGCAACAGGGATCCAGCTTCAGTAGGAAGATTAAAACCTCTGGACATACTCTCCCAAAGACCTTGGGCTCAAAGATCAAGTAAGCTTTGCCCTTGACAGATAGAAGGGTCCAGATTCTGGTTGAAAAGGGGGATATAACTTACAGGGCAGAATGGCAAAGATGCTGGGGAGGGGGCGGCGGTAGCAATCACAGCTTGACCCCAAAGGTCGGGATGTGTGCAGAAAGCAGCCTCCAGAGGTCCTAGGTTTGATATGGGGCCTGCCTTCCCTGCCTCCAGCTCACAGGGCCCCTTTGTGGTAGCTGCTTCCTTTCTCAGGGAACCCATCTGAAGAAGAAGGGGCAGGACACGGTTTTTGGTGATGACATTCTGTTTGTATATCACTGGGCCTTTTTGACTCTGAGCTTCTTTTTTTTTTTTTTTAAATCTTTATTGGAGTATAATTGCTTTACAATGGTGTGTTGGTTTCTGCTGTATAACAAAGTGAATCAGCTATACATAGACATACATCCCCATATCTCCTTGACTCTGAGCTTCTTAAGAAAAGTCTGCTCATTTAAGGGAGGCAGTAGATGAGTGCTTTGGAGTCAGTCCAATCTGGGTTCGAGTCCTGGCTTGACCACTTATTTTAGCTCTGTGTCCCTGTGCAAGGGACTTGACCTCTCTAAGCCTCAGTTTCCTGGCCTGTAGCTAACAGCATCCAAGTCTCAGTTTTGTTGTAAACCAGCAGTTAAATGAGATAATGATAATTATAGCTAACACTTATGGAAATGACTCTGCCTGGTACTGGATTATCTAATTTAATTCTCCCAACAACCCTACAAGGCAAGTACTGCTGTTATCACTCGCATCTTTCAGGTGAGAAAACCAAGGTACAGGGAGAGATTAAATTACTTATTCAAGGTCACACAGATAGAAAGTGGCAGAGTCAGGATTCAAACCTGAGCAGCTTGTTAATGCTCAGTCTTGCTATCTGGTATGATCGTCATGACAGAAACAAGGTGGATGAACAATGAAGGCTGTGCTTTTTGCCTTTCCCGGAGAGGAAGGGACACTCAGTGGGCACTGGCCTAGAGGCAGCTCAGTGCCCGCCCCTTCATTACATATGAAGTAAAAATATCATACTAATAATGGCATCAGTGTCACAATCTCCCTGGTGCCCCGGATACCACTTCACTGGAATCCTTTGCCTGTTAACATTTCCAGCCTGCTTGCCTCCATAATGAGCACCCTGTGGTTGCTTTGTTGTTTTTACCTCTGATGGATACTCTTTCCAAAGGATCCAGTGTTTGAAATCCCAATCCTAGTTCTTCTGAAGGTAGAGATGGAACAGACTTAGTTTCTCTGCTGTAAATAGTGAGGCAAAAGAGGACAGGCTGACCCCACAGTAAAAAATAAAAGACATATGCTGAGCATGTCCTGGGAGGCAAGAATGGAAGCCTACCTTGTGTATATGTTGGGTGAGTTCAGCTATGCTCTCAGCTGATGAATAATCGTTTCCTGCCTCTAATCCAGATAGCATACTTTGTCTCTTCCTTCCACCTAGCCTGAGACCAAAGAAAGCACAACAGGATTGCCTGTGTAAAAATCACTCCAATGTGAACAAAGTACCGAGTCTACAGATCACTCAGGGAAACCTGTTTTTGTAAACAAACAAATGAAGCCATCTCTTCTCTGCCTGCCTCTCAAGAAGAGCCCCAACCTCTGCTGTGTCCCCAGGGGGACAGAGCTTACTCTTTCTCAAACTAGTCCGTTCCATTTTTAGACAGCTCTGACTTAGAAATCCCTTCCTTGTGCTGAGCATTAAGTCAGCCAGCCTGGACTTCTCACCCATCAGGCCTGGCTCAGGTGCATGTCTTCTCCCTATTAAACCTCTCCAAATCCTGACAGTTGGTCTGTCCCAGGGCTTGATTTTCTGTTTTCTCACCACCTGGGAGAAGGGAGGGGCGATCTCAATTGAATGGGGGCTGCTTACCCAGGGCTTCTTGAGCTGGCTGTGTTACAAATGAGTTCTCTTTAACAAGGTGTCGAATTTCAGATCCAGGTGTCCTCATTTCATCCAGTGTCCCATGATTGATACGAAGTATGGTGATCTCCCCAAGGAGGCTGCAGTGGGGGCCTACGTGAAGATCCACACCGTGGAGCAAGGAGAAATCTTGGTAAGTGTGCAGAGAGCCTTGTTCACAATAGAGTGTGTAACACGAAGGGCTGGGGGTGCTAAGTAATGAGAGTAAATATTTAAAATCATCCTGTTCTAAATTTGGTGATATTAAGGAATAATGTTGATTTTTTAAAGATATGATAATGGTATTGTGGTTATGTTTTTTAAAGAGTCCTTATGGGACTTCCCTGGCGGTCCAGTGGTTAAGACTCCGCACTTCCATTGCAGGGGACATGGGTTCTATCCCTGGTTGGGGAACTGAGATCCCACATGCCACGCAGGGCAGCCATAAATAAATAAGTAAACAAACAAACAAACAAATAAATAAATAATAAGAGTCCTTATATTTAGGAGATACATATCCAAATATTTACAGATAAAATGATATGACATCTGGGACTTGCTTTAAAATAATCCAGGAACAAGGGAAGTATGTCCCTTCTCACTACTCCTATTCAACATTGTTTTGGAAGTCCTAGCTAGTGCATTAAGAAAAGGAAGTTAAACACATACAGATTGGGAAGGAAAAAATTTAGCTGTCTTTGTTTGCAGATGACATGATTGTCTATATAGACAATTCTAAAGAATCAAAAAAACAAAACAACAACAACAACAAAAAAGAACAAATAAAACTTCCTGGAGCTAATAAATGATTATAGCAAGGTCACAGGGTATAAGGCAATGAACTATTGTAATTTGAAATAAAAAACACAATGTCATTTACAATAGTAACAAAAAATGAAATACTTAGGTATAAATCTAACAAAATATGTTCAGGATCTATATGCAGAAAACTATATAACTATAATGAAAAAATTCAAAGAAAATTTAAATAAATGGAGAAATATTCTATGTTCATGGATTGGAAGACTCAGTATTGTTAACATGTCAGCTTATCCCAACTTGATGTATAGATTCAATGCAATCCCAATCAAAATCCCAGCAAGTTATTTTGTGGATATTGAAAAACTCATGCTAAAATTTATATGGAAAGGTGAATATAAACAAACTGATAAATCCATACAATGAAATATTATTTGGCAATAAAAAGAAATTAGCGAGGCTTCCCTGGTGGCGCAGTGGTTGAGAGTCCGCCTGCCAATGCAGGGGACACGGGTTTGTGCCCCGGTCCAGGAAGATCCCACATGCTGTGGAGCGGCTGGGCCCGTGAGCCATGGCCACTGAGCCTGCGCGTCCGGAGCCTGTGCTCCGCAACGGGAGAGGCCACAACAGTGAGAGGCCCACGTACCACAAAAAAAAAAAAAAAGAAACTAGCTAGGAAACCATGAAAAGACATGGCAAAATTAAATGAATATTTCTTTTTGTTTTTTGGCTGCACCAAGTATGGCTTGTGGGATCTTAGTTCCCCAACCAGGGACTGAACCCGGCCCCAGCAGTGAAAACCCAGAATCCTAACCACTTGACCACCAGGGAATTCCCTAAATGAATATTTCTAAGGGAAAGAAGCCAGTATGAAAAGATTAAGTATTGTATGATTCTAATTGTGTGACGTTTTGGAAAAGGCAAAAATATGGATATAGTAAAATGGTCACCAGAGGTTTGGAATTCAGGGGGAGGGATAAATAAGTAAAGCACAGGGGATTTTTTAGGGCAATAAAATTACTCTGTAATTACTGTAATGGTAGATACAAAACATTAAGCATTTGTCAAAACCCATAGAACTTTACAGCACAGAGTGAACCTTAATGTATGCAATTTGTAACAACAACAGAAATCATTTAGGAGATGGGGAGGGGGATCCCCCAGGAAGAAATGCAGACTGAGGAGAGAATCTAACAATATTACAAATCTATGAAACAACTTCAGTGAAGAGGATGGGAGAGAAATGTCCTGACCTAAGTAATGTTGGAGATGAGTGGAGTCTCTAAGACTGAAAACAAAAGGAACTGCACATGAGCATTGTACTCTATGACAAAGTTTTATCCATGGGTGTGTGGATTAACAATTCTGATACTGCTATACGTGTATACTGAAATGTATCAATTAAGTAAATGAATGGCAGAGGGTAGGAGCCAGGTTTTTCACCATTGGAGTGGAAATATACAGATATACAAGGGGAGGAGGCTAGAATGATCCATATGGTAATGGGTTAGAGTTGCAGACATCATGTGAACTTATGTCTATTGTAATATAGATACGGATGGTTCCATAAAGAAATATTTACAGATATATGTATAAACATGTATCTTTTGCTCTGTTAGCCGACAGGGCCTAAAAGAAATGACACACCAGTAGCAATGAGCACTCGTAGCGCCCAGATCTTGGTTCCTAATACCATTCTTCAGAAGAAACAAGGGCTCTTTAGTTGAGTCTAGAACCAGGACAAGATATATATGAGTCAGCCTGGAGCCTTTTGTAGTGCCAGGAAGTAAGGATGTGCTGGGGAGAAAATCCCTACATTGATGGGAGTAGGCATATCAAAGGAACACATGGGCCAACTGAAAGAGCTCCCAGTGGCCAAAGCGGGAACAATAGGAACAACTAAATAAAGTAGTATTGGATTATAACCCAAAGTACAAAATAAACATCTGTAAGTACATACTGATATAATGCATAGATAATGAATAAATTAATAAACAGGGGAGAAAAGACAAATCTCCCATGCAGAAGAATTCCAAGTAATTTATGTAGACACTCTGCCCTAAAAGAGAGGGTATATAACTCACCGCTCCTTAGGTGTGGGCTGCACATAGTGACTTCCTTCCAAAGAGTACATGATAGAAAGGAGGAAAAAAAGAATAATTTCACAGAGGAAAAACCATTGAGTGAGCAGTACTTCCTCACGCAGGTGATCAACGCCAAGATCAACAGTAATAAATCATGCTGATAGTATGTCCCCTTAATATGAGATTATAAAAGTGGGATGTGGTGTGATGAAAATGGCATGCTGCGGTCCTCTTCCCAATAACCCATAACCCCAGTCTAATCGTGAGAAAAATCAGACAAATTCTAATAGTGGGGCGACCCAAGAAATACCTGACCGGTACTCCTCAAAACTGTCAAGATCATCATGAACAAGGTAAGTCTGAGAAAGTGCCACAGCCAAGAGGAGCCTAAAGGGGCATGACAATTAAATGTAATGCTGTGTCCTGGATAAGACTGTGGAAGAGAAAAAAGGAAATTTAAATAACTTGTTGGCTTCACTTATTGATTATGTATCCATATTGGTTCATTAATTGTAACAAAGGTATCACAGTTAATGTGAGATCTTAACAGGAAACCGAGGGCAGGTTCTCAATTTTTCTGTTAAGTCTAAAACTGTTCTAAAGAAAAGTCTATTCATGAAGTCATTACAGTGACTGTGACTGTGAACTTGTATATTTTCCTCAGTGATCTATACACATCTCTATAGTAGGGATTGTCTCAGAACCCAGCACAGAGACTGTCAGTTATTAAAATTTCAATAAATATATGTCCATGAATAAAGAGAGTTCCATTACTCATGGAAATCTGGTAAATGTATGTCAGGAGCTCACAGAGCCAGAATCTGAATCTGAAACCTGAATCTGAAAGTGCTGAATAATATGAAAAAAAGGACGTACAAAAGGAAAAAAAAAAAGTCTATTAGGGCTTCCCTAGTGGCACAGTGGTTGAGAGTCCGCCTGCCGATGCAGGGGACACGGGTTCGTGCTCTGGTCCGGGAAGATCCCACATGCCGCGCAGCAGCTGGGCCCGTGAGCCATGGCCGCTGAGCCTGCACGTCCGGAGCCTGTGCTCCGCAACAGGAGAGGCCACAACAGTGAGAGGCCCGCGTACAGCAAAAAAAAAAAAGTCTATTAAAAAGTAATTATCCACGGGACTTCCCCGGTGGTGCAGTGGTTAAGAATCCACCTGCCAATGCAGGGGACATGGTTTCAATCTCTGGTCCAGGAAGATGCCACATGCTGCAGAGCAGCTAAGCTCGTGTGCCACAACTACTGAGCCTGTGCTCTAGAGCCCGCTCGCTGCAACTACAGAAAGTGTGCTCACAGCAACAAAAATCCAATGCAGCCAAAAATAAATAAATAAAATTAATTAATTAATTTAAAAAAAAAGTGGGCTTCCCTGGTTACGCAGTGGTTGAGAGTCCACCTGCCGATGCAGGGAACACGGGTTCGTGCCCTGGTCCTGGAGGATCCCACATGCCACGGAGCGGCTGGGCCCATGAGCCATGGCCGCTGAGCCTGCACATCTGGGAGAGGCCACAACAGTGAGAGGCCCGCGTACCGGGGGAAAAAAAAAAAAAAAAGTAATTATCCAGGGACATCCCCGGTTGTCCAGTGGTTAAGTCTTCGCCTTCCAATGCAGGGGCTGCGGGTTCGATACCCGGGGAGCTAAGATCCCACATGCCTTGCAGCCAAAAAACCAAAACATTAAACAGAAGCAGTATTGTAACAAATTCAGTAAAGACTTTAAAAATGGTTCCCTTTAAAAAAAATCTTAAAAAAAAAAGTAATTATCCAATAGTGGAGGGGGGAATGTATGGGTGAAACAAACTTGGCCATGAGTTGACCACTGTGGGAGCTGGGCCATAGGTGCTGGAGCTGGATGGGCGGGTGAGCTGTACAGGGAGGGTGCGAGGCCTCCTGGTGGGTAGCGATGCACCTCAGTCTTCCTGGCGGTGGGGGGACTGTCTTCTGATGTATGGTCATCGTTGTTGCCATGAATCTCCAGGGTCCTCACCCCGTGCTCCTGCTCTGGCCTGTGCACCCCCTGAGGCAGGGAGGTCAGCCCAGCACTGTCTGGAGCCCCAGGCCCTGGCACAGCCCTCGGTCAATACCGTGTGAATATTTCCGAGCTTTTCAGCAGCTCTTGTTTTTGCTCAGTAAAATTCTGCCTCCTACAATTTTTAAGGAGCTCTGACCCCCGCTTACCCATCCCCCCAAGAACAAACAGAAATCAGCTTCCTTGCCACATGGTGGCCTCTTAGGTATTTAAAGAATGCTGTTTTGTTTTTCATTCAGCATCTGCGCCCCGTTAATTATTTTCTCATGCAGGGAAAACATTCCTCCATTCCTTCAGTCTTCATGTGATATAGTTTCCAGCCTTCTCACTTCCGTTTCCCTGCAGTTTCAGTGTCTCAGAGTGAGGTGCTCAGGACTGGACACAGGCCACCTGAGGCCAGGC
This sequence comes from Lipotes vexillifer, assembly GCF_000442215.2. Classification (NCBI taxonomy): domain Eukaryota; kingdom Metazoa; phylum Chordata; class Mammalia; order Artiodactyla; family Lipotidae; genus Lipotes; species Lipotes vexillifer. The sequence goes on along the minus strand of NW_006772681.1, from coordinate 2,839,922 downwards.
ACCTGCCGTGCATGCAGCCTCGTGGGCTGCCCGAGGAGGAGCCGGGATGCCTGGCACCCTGGGTGCATGGAGGAACCACAGGGCAGACGAGGTGTTGCCCACTCTGGTAGAGGGTGACAGGAGCGGGAGGCTGTGGAAGATGGAACAAGAGGGAGTTGGGACTTGATTCTCTAAGCAATCCTGGAAGGCTCGGAGCAAGGCCCTGACTGCCTCATTCACCACACAGGACCCAGGGCAGAGAAACTCCCACCACCAAATATTCATTAACGAGATCATGTTGAAGAAAATGCCTGTGATGTGCCTTTGGTAAAATTCTGTTCTCCCTGCTTTCAAGGCCCTGGCTTCATTTGCAGGAGAATGAATGGTAACAGCTGTGACTGTATTCACCTACCAGGAGGTAGGAGATCACATTTTCCTTTGGAGGCAGGAGTGTAGAGCTGAGTCAGCACTGGAAAGAGCAGAGCTTGGGGCCTGGAGTAAAGAGACCCAGCTTTTGAGCCAGGGGGTGTAGGGGAACCAGCTTCTCCAGGGAACAGGCAGGCTGAGGCCTCAGACATGGTCAAGACTGGGCAGAGCAGCAGGGAGATGGCAGATGGGCCACCTCACATCTTTTAATATTTGCTTCTAATTAGCTTGCTGTGTGGCCTTGGGCAAATCACTTTACCTTTCTGAATCTGTACCCTCATCAGAAAATGAGGACATTCACCTGGGTGAGCTGCTGACTCTAATGTTCCATGATTCCGTTGGAGCATTCACTCAGCAGATATTTCTTGAGGATCTATCATGCTCCAAGCATGGCCCAAGGTGCCAGTGTGGGCGAGTAAACTGACATTATTCTTGCCCTTATGGGGCTAATGATCTAGTCTGGAGACAGACAGTAAACAGATAAAGCAGCAAACACACAGAAAGCTTTGTGGGTTTTTTTTTGCGGTATGCAGGCCTCTCACTGTTGTGGCCTCTCCCGTTGCGGAACACAGGCTCCGGACGCGCAGGCTCAGCGGCCATGGCTCAAGGGCCCAGCTGCTCCGCGGCATGTGGGATCTTCCCAGACCGGGGCACGAACCCGTGTCCCCTGCATCGGCAGGCGGACTCTCAACCACTGCGCCACCAGGGAAGCCCTGGCTGATGTCTTCTTAAGCGCAAGACAGCTGGGCATTGTAGGCTCTGGACCGCTGACCTCCCCTCTCCTCCTTGCCTGAGTCTTAATAGCCGAGAGGCTGAGTGAGCCCTGGATTGGGGTTTCAGCAGCAAAGGCTCTGGTCCCGGCTTTGCCCCACCTCAGAGTGTCTCCTTACAAAGGGGGTTACACTCTGTAAAGCTGTGCCTGTTGATCTCCATCTCCCTTCCAGATATAACTGAGTAGGAATCCACGCCTCGGAGCCCAAGGGGCAACGGGAGCCGCACAGGGACCACCAGTGGCCCCAGAGCCCGTGAGGGACGGAAGGAACTAAGGCGACACACGCTTATGAAGGAAGCCCTGGAGGAAAGGGTGTGGGAGGGTGTGACAGCTGTAAAAGGGAAGATGTAGGAGAGGAGGATGAGCTGTCTGTCATCGTCCTAAGGAAGAGAAAACGGGCTGGCCTGGCACAAAGAAAAGTCGAGACTGGACACCGGGGAAACTTGTAAAATGCCATCGCCCGGAAGTGACCGTGCGAGTGCGACTCTTGCAGAGCCTGCTGCCCGTGGGCAGGACAACTGACAAAGTGCCTTGAGGGCTGTTCTAATGTGAGGAGCCCTAGGACTTTGATGTCATTAGCAAAGAGAGTTCTGGACTTCTCCCCGTCACTTGCTGAATGACCCCAGATGGATTCACCTCCTGTTTGGGGCCTTGTTTTGCCTACCCTGAAAATCTGCTTGTACAAGTGGATGGTCTCGAACTTTCTGGGACTTCTTTTTTCTAGGGCCTTCACCAGATCCTCCTCCCGGAGAGCCAGCGTGACACTCGGCCCTTGATCCTGGTGAGCCTGGGAGCTGAGGTGATACGGGTTAGGAAAGAGAAGTTTTGCGAACTGATTGACAGTAAGACAATAGAAAAATTGTCGAAGTTCGAGATCAAGTACCCCAGGTCAGTGCTGGAAATGTGCGTACCTCCCACCAGATCAAATGAACAATTTTTTTGCCTCTTATTTTGGTAAAAGGAAGAAAAAAGTGATGATTCCTAAAGCTGACAGTGGTGGAATGAAACTGATCATTGTTGGTACACTCGAAATTGGCTCAATCCTTTTGATAATAATTTTAGATAATAATGTTTCAAGGGCCACAAAACTGTTTCTACTCTTTGAAGCAATGGTCTACCTATGAATTTATCTGTATGTAACTAATTATAGGGAAAGCTACATACACTAAGATGTTCATAGCTGCCATATTCATAATAGAAAAACAACCAACTTGGGCTTCCCTGGTGGCGCAGTGGTTGAGAGTCCGCCTGCCGATGCAGGGGACATGGGTTCGTGCCCCGGTCCGGGAAGATCCCACATGCCGCGGAGCGGCTGGGCCCGTGAGCCGTGGCCGCTGAGCCTGCGTGTCCAGAGCCTGTGCTCCCCAACGGGAGAGGCCACAACAGTGAGAGGCCAACAGCGTACCGCAAAAAAAAAAGAAAGGAAGAAAGAAAGAAAAACAACCACCTTTACCCACATGTGTTACACCAGGGGGATAGTTTAGAAAACTGTGGTACATTCCCTTGATAGAAAGTAACTTTTATTTAAAAATCATAAGTAAATGAGTGATAAAATGCTACAAGAAAAGGATAGGGTACAAAATTGTATATATACACACTATGACTATGCCTCTGTAAAACACTTACATGAGAAAATGTAGAAGGAAAATGAGCAAAAATGATAATATCTGTGGTATTGCCCAATTTGTAATAGTCATTCTCTCTGGAAGGTCGGACTAAAAGGGACTTTCTGGTTATAGTTATATATTCCTCTGATGTTTAATTGGTTTTGTAGTGAGTATGCATTTCTTTTATAATGAGGGAAAAAAAAGATATACTTTATAAAGTTGTTGAGGGTATGACATTCCAAGTGGGTTTTTGTTGTTGTTGTTGTTGTTGTTGTTGTTGTTGTTTTTGCGGTACGCGGGCCTCTCACTGTTGTGGCCTCTCCCGTTGCGGAGCACAGGCTCCGGGCGTGCAGGCTCAGCAGCCATGGCTCACGGGCCCAGCTGCTCCACGGCATGTGGGATCTTCCCGGACCGGGGCACGAGCCCGTGTCCCCTGCATCGGCAGGCGGACTCTCAACCACTGCACCACCAGGGAAACCCCAAGTGGGTTTTTTCCCTTTATTCTCCAAATGTTTGTTAATGATGATATATTACTTTTATAATTAAAAAAACTTATCTTGAAAGATTTGATAAAAAAGATTTCTTTTTATATTTCCCTAGTTTCCAAATTTTCCAGAGTGAATACTTTTATAGTGTGAAAAAAACCCAATTTTTAGGTAAAAACAAATTTATTGTCTGGACCACTGGTCACAAAACTGTTTTGATCTAACACCGCTATTACTAAAGAGTGTTTGAGTGTATACCCCCTAGAATATATATGTGATATAAATAATATATGTTATTTAATTTATTTTTATTTATTATGTCCATATATTGCTATACGAATATATCATATATATTATAAACATGCAACAAATAGATCTTTAGAAAGAATAAGACAAAGATAAATATAAATGAAGTCCTACTGTTTACTTCACACAGCCCAGTGGATCTCATTCACCTCCCTGGCTGACACCCTCACCCCCACTTTGGGATCCCCAGCCGAGACTCCTGTAGCCGTCTTACCACTGGTCCCCTGCCTTGGTCTCTCCCTGCCAGATCCTTTCTGCATACTTTGCTCTTGCTAAAACCCAGATCTGGCCGTGTTAAACTCCTGCTTAAAACCTTTCAGTAGTATCTCACGGCCTGTAGGATACAGTGCAGATTCAATGCCACGTAAATGGCCCTTCATTTTCTGACCCTTCAACTCCCCTGCAGCACCTCCTGCCACCTCTAACCCACTCCAGCAACCCAGGCAGATTGCCTCCTGGACCTGCACATAGTTGCCTTTGCCAGTGCAGCCCCTCTGCCTGCAATGCCACCCCTCAATCCTGCTCCTCTCCCCTTTATTTTCTGATAAATTTCTTCTCATTCTTTAAGATTCAACTCCTCCAGAAAACCTTTCATGATTGACCCCAGGCTGGGCTAAGTACCCCTTTCTGTGCACTCATAATCCTCCCTACGTAGCTCTCACAGTGGCCACACCACGTTATATTACAGCTGTTTAGAGCTGCGTAGTTTTCGCACAGTTCTTTCCCCACCACTTGGTTAATTGCTTCGTGAACGCAGGGATTGGGCTTTATCCACCTTTCATCTCTAGCACCTGTACAGTACCTGGCATATGGTAGATGCGTGATAAACGTTGGGTGAGTGAATGAATAAATGGGACACACTTATTAGGGAAAACTGGAAAATGCTGAACATTTAAGAAGGTGAAGACCTTCTTAAATGCATTTGCATTCCTCCAACAATCTCAATTAACGTTTTATGTATTTCCTTTCAGTATTTTTTTTTTACCGCATGGCTGTGTACCAAATAGGTATTTATCATTCAGGCACACAAAGCTTCATAATGGAGATCATACCGATTGTACAATTTTGCATCCTCCCTCCTTTTTCTTTTCTTGTGGTGATGCTGTGATCAGACATCGTTTTGTGGGCAGGTGTGGGAAGCAAGTGATTCCTGTGGTTGAGAGAGAGGAGGTGTGAAGGCAAGCACATCTGTAGAGTTGCTTCAGCCGTGTCCAATAAGCGCATGAAAGAATTTGACATGGGGTCCATATGACCTTGGATAAGTCATTTTCCCTCCTCTAGGCTTCAGACTCCAATCTACAAAACAAGAAAATTAGACTAGAACAGTGTTTCCCGAAGTATGGATCTTATTCACAGAAGGCTTACAAGATGACTTTAGATGGTACGCAGATTGTAAACAGCTATGTATTTATTCTAGTGTGAACTAGAAAAACGTGACTAGTTCACTAAACTGGTTTGACAAACTTGTTGCTTAGAACAAAGCCAAAGTAAATACTTAAGTTAAAGAAACTAAGTAGAATTTTAAAAAATCATTAATAAAAGAACAGATGATATGTAGCTATGGTCCAAATTGGGGCAGTTTTGTGAAAAAAAAAAAAAGTTGGGAAACACTGGTGGTTCCTTGCAGTTCAGCGATGCCCCAATTCTCTGATTCCTGCGTACTACCAACATAAAAAATAGCTATTTAGAAAATAGCTACTCAAAAAAGGATTTAAGGAGCCTTAGCTTCTCACATAACATCTGGTACATGATGGGTGTCAGTTAATGTTGGTTGAATTGAAATTCAGAGGTTTATGTAGACTTGAGGGTGGCAGATGTTTGGGCACTCAGCATCTGTGCTGCCCAGTCAGCACTTTGCTGCAATCGTCTGCAATGCTGACAGATAGAATTCTCGCTTATTCATTAATTGTTGAACTCATGGCTTTCTAGACTGCTAAAGCAGGCAGAAAATATAAGCATTATCTAGCTCAAATCCTCCATGTTTTAATTGAGGACAGTGAGTCCCAGGAAAGGGGACATGACATCCTGCAGATCACACAGTCAGTTGGTGAGACACCTGTCCTGTGGATGCTACAGGCTAGATTATCTGAAGCCTCTCCCCCATGTAGAATATGAACAGCTGAGTTCACAGGAAAGAAGGGAAATCTCCAAGGGCCCAAATGAAGAGCAGCCTCAAACCAAAGCACAGAGTGTGATCTAGTGCTGGATTGCCGGGCAGGCATGGGGTGGGGTTGTGGCTGAGGGCACCATGGGCTGAAGTGTTGCATCCTGCAAGGACAGATGACACTTTCAGTTCAAGCGAGGCAGAGAGTGGAACTGGAATTGCTGCATGAAGCTGAGGACTTTAGAAGAGCTGCCCCATTTAGTGAAAGACTAGACTAGAAATCAATGTGACCGTCGGCATCAGGAGGTTATGTGGAATCTTGTCTGTCTTAAGTTGGACTTTGGATCCAAAAAAAAAAAAAAAGATCCCTTAAGAATCTGTAAGCATGTGCTTGCCCCCTCATAGGTTTTGATGAGTTCCTTAGCCCCACTGAGCCTTAGTTTCCATGTTTGTGAAATGGGGTGGTCCTGAGGATCAAATCAGTTAACAAGTGTAAAGTGCCTGGTCATGGTAAGTGTGAAGCAGAGTTAGATATTGTTATTTATTATGTAAGAAATTGGGAGTTAACGGGACTTTTTAGTTGGAGACTATCCAGTGGTATGCTGGGAAATGTTCAACAAGCAGCTCTCTGGGAGGTGGGAGGTAACCTGATTGGAAGTGTTTGCTGGTTTCTGTGGTGCACATACTACCGCCATGGCCAGTTTTGAGCTACCAACCTGATGTCATCGAGCATGGAGTTGCTCTCGTGAACTGGTAGGAGCTGACGCTGGCAATGCTGAGACCACCAGGACTAACTTGTAGCCCATTCTGACCTCTAGATTTTATATTAAGTTGATCTCTATGAATCAAAGTTGATTTTGTCCTGGTCAATATAATCTACCCAGAAGAATGCTCTAATGTGTTAGTGATTTATCAGAGTTGCCTGCTTAGGTGAGAGTATAGGTGAGTCAGTGGAAGTTGAGTTTGTCCTTCCCTTGCTGAGGTCTCAGAAGAAAATAAACCAATGAGTCCTGAGCCCATTCCACCCTCCCCCACTTTCCTCACCCTCATGTGCTATGAGGGAAGGGGGCAGAGTAGAGCCAGGGCACCAAGACCAGTCCAAGGTAGCTACCAATGGACTTTCTGTCTCTATAGAGTGGTCTTGTCTGGACATTTCAGATAAATGGAACCTTGTATATGTGACTGGCTTCTTAACATAGTGTTTTCAAGGTTCATTCATGTTTTAGCATGTATCAGTACTTCATCCATTTTTATTGTCAAATCATATTCCAGCACGTGGATATACCACTCTTTTATTTACCCATTCATCAGCTGATGGACAGTTGGGTTGTTTCCACTTTTTGGCTATTATGAATAATGCTGCTATGAACATTCTTGTTCAAGTTTTTGTGTGGACATATTTTCCATTTCTCTTGGGTATATACCTAGGAGTGGAATTCCTGGGTCATAATTTAGCTGTTTAACATTTTGAGGAACTGCTAGACTGTTTTTTCAAAGTGGCTGCATCATTTTACATTCCTGGCAGCAATGCATTGGAACCCTCGCTCCAATATCTCCACATCCCCATTAACACTTATTATTATTTGTCTTTTTAATTATCATCATCCTAGTGGGCATAAGTGGTATCTTGTGTGGCTTTGGCTTACATTTCCCTGATGGCTAATGATCACATACGTAATTTAAAATTTTCAGTAGCCACGTTATAAGAAATCAAAAATAATGGGTGAAATTAACTGTAATAATATATTTTATTGAATGCAGTATATCTAAAATGTTATCATTTCAACATGTAATCAACATAAAAATTACTGAGATATTCTGCATTCTTTTTTTTTTTGTTCTAAGTCTTTGAAATCTGGTGTGTATTTTATACTCAGAGCACACCTCTAATTCAGATTCATCACACTTCAGGTACTCAGTAGCCACATGTGGCTCATGGCCACCACATGGAATAGTGCAGGTCTAGGTGATGAAGGTGTGGAAAAGTAAAGGAGGCAGAGGGAAGAGTCTGGGAAAAGGCGCGGAGGTGGGACAGGGCTCAGTGTGTTTCGGGGCTGGAAGGAGGCAGGGCTGGAGGGGCAGGGGACAGGCAGGAGCTCGTGTGGGAACCTCAGCATCTGGGCCTTGCCTTCAGCGATGAAGATGTGTGCCAGAAGTTCCTCGAGGAGAACAGCTGGAATGTCTTCCGGAAGGACCTGATGCGGCTGCTGGTGGAGTCTCGCCAGTGTCCACCATTCACCCCAATCCAGCCCAAGAAGAAAGGGATCTACAAGCCCAAGGCTGTGATGCTGGATTTGTGTAGCTTAGACAAGAAGACTAGACCTCATCATCCCATTTTTATGGCACCCCAGAAATACCTCCCCCCATTGAGGATTGTCGAAGCCATTATAGCACCCCGGTACAAAATCCAAGAACTCCTGCCTCAGTATAAGAATGCAGGGGTCCTTGTTTAGAATCAATAAAAGATGTTGGGTTGACCCTCGTGTTTCCTGAATAACCACCATGGGAGTTGTGGGGCTTACAGTGGGGGATCCTGAGGGCTGAGCCATGGGTCCAGAGAGGTGTTTGGGGCAGCACCTGGGGCACTGTCTCTCTGGACACTTGTGGGACTGAGTAAGGGATGGTTGGGAGGCTGGGTGGGGATGGGTTAGTCACTGGAGGTGGCCTCAGAGTGGGAGAGTCTTATCTGAGGAGACAGATGGGAGACACAGAGGCAAGATGGGGTTGCAAACTCAAACGCCTTGCAAGGCCGGCAGGTCGTCTAAAGGAGTGTAGCAGAAGGACTGGGGAGGCGGCAGGGAATGGTGGGGACTGGAGCGCACATTCCCCATCCAGGTGGAGCCGCTGCTCCGTAGACCCAGTCAGTTGATGCCATGCCAGGAAGTAATGCAGGCCCGGTACTGCCAATCTTTAGATTTTTCAGGAGAACCCAGAAACGCAGTGTTTTAGATGATTCCTACCGGTTTTCAAATGTGAGCAATGAACTCAAATTGTTTTTGAAATACTGCGTTAGGCAAACAAAACACATACGCAGGCTGCGTTGGGCCCACAGGATGCTGGTTTGCCAGTAGCTTGTCAAGCAGCTCTGTCAGAATGACAGGGTGTTGCCAGAGACTGGAGTGAGGCGTGACCGTGGGGGGAGGTACAAGGAGCCAGAGACAGATGGGCAGCGTGACAGGAGCCGGCGTCCCGGGTCAAGGATGAGGAGTGAGCAGCCTGAGAGAGGATGCAGACCAGAGACAAGGAGGCGGTCTGTAGGACCTAAGGAGCTCTCCTTGGTCCCTCTGGCGGGGCCTGGAAGCCATCAGTCACTGGCCTGGGCCGGCTCTCCTTGTTGGTAGCGCTGGGCCTAGAACTCAGAGTTCCTGTCTCACTCCAGCCTCGGCACCACAGACCTGGGACCAAGTCACCTCTCTCCCTTGGGAAAACCCATGGTTTAGCCTTGAGAGCCCTGAGGGGCCTGGTAGAGGCCATGGCAGCACAAGAGCCCAGCCTGGTGGTGCCAGGAGAGACAGGAGCCCTCCCCCACCAGTACCCCCCGACACAAACAGCACCCCCACGAGGAGCGGACTCGGAGGAACAACGGGCACTGAGCCGGCATCAGGAGCTCTGGAGAGCCTGCTTCTGTCCCGTGGGACCCCCTTGAGTGCCTAGAGTGCTTCACCTGCCCTCCGGTTTCCCCAGTGGCAAAATGAGCGTGTTGGACAAGATGACTGGTTTTCACGAGTGAGAAGTGAGTGTAGTTTGAAAAGCACATTCAACATTATACTTTTGTTTGTCGAATTTAGAAGAAAGCTGTTTTTATGTTACACAGCAAAGAGGGAGGAGTAGGAAATTTGTCTGTCAGAAAAGAGAGAGAAGCAGTGGACTTAATCATCTCCACCAGCTCCAGAGGGTCGAGGAGCCTGCGATGTCTGCAGCAGTCCTGGAAGGGCTGCCTGTGACCTACAAGGACAGGGTGGCATGGTTTGGGGACTAGGTGAGTTGGGGTGTCTGACTATATTTAGAAATCTCTTTGTGTGTAGGTCTGTGACTCCAAGATGATGGTGTGGACGTTTTGTTCATTCATTTGAAATGTATTTATTAAGTACTTGCTCTACAGCAGATCCAAAGGAGGATAGGAGGCAGTCTGCATTCCATCTTATTCTGTAGGCCAAGGGTCAGCAAACTCTTTCTATAAAAGGCCAAATAATAAATATTTTAGGTTTTATAGGCCTCATGGTCTCTGTTGTAACTACTCAACTCTGCATGGTGAAAGCAGCTCTAGTGTTCCAATAAAGCTTTATTTGCAAAAACAGGTGGCAGGCGGGCTTCCCTGGTGGCACAGTGGTTAAGAATCCGCCTGCGAATGCAGGGGACACGGGTTCGAGCCCTGGTCGGGGAAGATTCCCACATGCCACGGCACAACTAAGCCCTTGCAGCACAACTACTGAACCTGCGCTCTAGAGCCCACGAGCCACAACTACTGAGCCCGTGTGCCACAACTACTGAGCCCACACGCCTAGAGCCTGTGCTCTGCAACAAGAGAAGCCACCTCAATGAGAAGCCTGCACATCACAACGAAGAGTAGCCCCCGCTCGCTGCAACTAGAGAAAGCCTGCAAGCAACAACAAAGACCCAACTCAGCCAAAAATAAATACATAAATAAATTTATTTTTATAAAAAACAAAACAAAACAGGTGGCAGGCAAATTTGGCCTGTGCGCCATTGTGTGCTGACCCCCTGCTCTAGGCAATAGGGAGCCCTTGAAGGTTCTTGAGTAGACCTGACAATGACCAGAGAAGGGGTGGGAAGCTTTTTATTGAGCATTTATTCTGTGACAGCCATCTTGCTAAGCATCTGACTGGAGTCTAATGACTTGGGCTAAGATCCTAGGTCTGCCACTTAATGGCTGTTGAGGATTAAAAGAGGTGGTACATGAACAGCAAGGGGGAGGATTTTATTCACCAGGACCACTGCGTCCAGCTTCCTGGAAAGTGAGAGAAAAAACTTCCAGCGTAGGAGGCAGAGCAAGTTTTCTAGGGGAGTGGTGGGTGAGAAATTAGACGAGAAGAGCAGCCTGGGAGCAAGGGCATCATATGTAGGGGGAGAGGCTGTGAGGGCTGGGGCTTTGGGAAGTCTTGAGGGGAACAGAGAAAGAGCAAAGCTTTTTCTGAAGCTACTATGCAACAGATAGAAGAACTTGAGAATGAGAAATGCCCAAAGAGGTCTTCAAAGAGCTTTTCTATGTACTGAGAATGTGTTTCTCCTTTGGCATTTTCTTGAGAAACCACGTAAACATTTGAATAGCTCCTTTTTTTTTTTTTTTTGAATAGCTCTTATTTATGATTTTATGCAATAGTGCTGTTTCTTTGAGTTCAGTTACCAAGCAGACAGTGGGCAGCATGAGGCCCTAGTTATGTTCGGTTACACATGTAAAGTCCCTGGTACATAGTACGTGCTCAATACATGTTAGATGGTATTAGTACCTTTTTTTTTTTTAATTTATTTTATTTTTGGCTGCATTGGGTCTTCATTGCTGCGTGCGGGCTTTCTCTCGTTGTGGCGAGTGGGGGCTACTCTTCGTTGCGGTGCGCAGGCTTCTCATTGTGGTGGCTTCTCTTGTTGCGGAGCATGCACTCTAGGCGCGTTGGCTTCAGTAATTGTGGCGCATGGACTCATTAGTTGTGGTTCACAGGCTCTAGAGCGCAGGCTCAGTAGTTGTGGTGCACGGGCTTAGTTGCTCTGCGGCATGTGGGATCTTCCTGGACCAGGGCTGGAACCTGTGTCTCCTGCATTGGCAGGCGGATTCTTAACCGCTGTGCCACCAGGGAAGTCCTGTTAGTACCTTTTTGATCAAGATCAGTTTGGCCATCCAGAGACTCTTTTCCCCCTTCAGTGGAATAGGAAGCCAAGGCTTTGGAAGGCTAAGCCTTCATAATCAATGATAAAGACCATCTCTGAGAGATTTGGAATAGGAGGGTGCTGGCTGTCATCTCACCCGAACCCCACACTCTAAGTGAAATGGTTAATGTCAATATTAAGAGGCAGCGTTGGAGGGAGAAAGCAGAGGCAGGTCACCAAAGCATTAACATGCACTGTGGGCAAGGGTGTTATTCGAAGGAAGAATGAGTGCGACAGTGTGGGGAGGGATGTGTGAGAACCTCCCAGCCTCCCGGCTGTGAGCTTCAGAATCCCTCCCCTTCCGCACACACTCTGCAACAAACAGCAGCGGATCAGAATCAGGCAGGGAGGAGGTCACGTCAGGATTTATTTGGGAGAAAAGTTCATTCAGAAGGAACCAGTATGACACCCCTTGACACAAGTGTTGTCAATAAACATATTTTCAGTGCTACAGAGGTTCTTACTGCCCACCTGGCACAGATCCAAGGGTCAGGAAGCCCATAGTGACCTGTCACAAGGGAGTAGGGCCCGGCTCAGGTACGGAGCGCTCCCTGTGTGCCCACATTGTGTGAGGCACTCTATGGAGGCTATCACTTATCCTGGAAATACTTCCTGGCAACTAACCAGGTGGCATTGTCCCCATCTGACAGATGAGGAGCCTGAGGCCCAGAGAGGCAAAGGCCTTGTCTAAGCTCACTCGCTACCAGGTGGTTGCTCCAGAAAATCCGACAGCTTTCACTGCACCCCAGCACCCTCCCAGGCAGGAAGCGTCTCAGCGTGTGCACTGTGACACCATCCTCACTCATCTATCCCAAATGAGCCACCTGTTTTCAAAACAAATTCTGTACACACAACACTGGAACTGTGCTGGAGAGAATATATTCACCCTCTGGGGTGATTTTCCATATGTAAATAAGCCTAGTCATATTGGAGAGGCACACCCAGGCCCCTCAAGCCAAAAATACAGCCCCCAGTACTGATAGCTTCCACTGTTTGGGGAAAATGAAAAAACCCATTTGAGAAACACAGGAGATATTGCCAGCATTTGTTATAGGAAGTGTTTAAGATCCCTCCTTGGGGTTGGAAGCAAAAAGCATTCTTTAAATCCTCTATTCCTTTTATATAACTCATGGAAAAATCTTACCTTCCTGTTACAGAAGGTCTAAGGGATGAGATGGGTAACTTCGCAACCTCCATCGCACTCACTAGAGGCTATTTTGCCATGATGCTTTTCTGTCATTTGGGGATTTAAGGGGTTTAACCACAAGGGTGCTGAGTTGCAGAATTTGTAGTCACAGGTTCAGAGCTGACAATGAAGACGAGTAATTTCTAGGTGGCTGAGAAGCAGCACCAAAGCTGGAAAGAGGGTTTTTCATGGCTTCTAAGGCTGTGGGCTTTAGCCCTGGGGACAGAGCCTGGGGATATTGGGAGGGCGGCACTTCTGGACAAGAGCTGTGTGACTTTCAGCCAGGCTCCTTCCCTTTCTGGAGCTTCACTACCGTCATTGGTAAAATTGGCAGGGTCTGGTAGGTGTACTTCAGCCTCCCTCCAACCGCAACAGAAAATCAGAATCAAGAAGAAAATGGATTATGGAGACCCTTGGTGAAGTGTGGAAATGAACAGCAGATGAGATAACAGTACTGTATTAATGCTAAATGTCCTGATGTTGGTAATTTTACTGTGGTTATGTAAGAGAATCTCCTTGTCCTTAGGAAATACACACTGAGGTCCTTGGCTGTTAAAGGAGATGGTTTCTTCAACTTACTTTCAAATGATTTAGAAATATATTGTGTGTATATTTAGAAGAGCAAAGCATATATAGCAAAATGATAACAACTGGCGAATCTGGGTGAAGGGTACTTGGGAGTTCTTTGAACCATTCTTGTAATTTTTTTTTTCCCAATTTGAAAGCAGTCACTGTTTATTAACTGACCAGATTACAGAAATAATGATGGTAGATACCTTAGTTCATCCTTCATTCTTATAACTTTTAAAAAATTATTTTAAATTGTATAATACACATAAAACTTACCCTTGCAGCCATTTTTAAATATGTTTTTAAGTTCAGTGGCATTAAGTACATTCACACTGTTGTTCAACCATCACCACAGCCATCTCCAGATCTCTTGTCATCTTATCAAAGTGAACCTGTGTACCCATTAAACAATGACTCCTCACTCCCCACTCCCCTCTGCCAGCTCTTGGCAACCACTGTTCTACTTTGTCTATGAATCTGACTACTTTACATACCTTAAATAAGTGGAATTATACAATATTTGTCTTTTTGTAGATGTCTTATTTAGAATAATGTTCTCAAGAATCATCCATGTTGTAGCATTCATCAGAATTTCCTTTTTTTTTTCCTAAGGCTAAATAAAATTCCATTGTATGTACACCACATACCACACTTTGTTTATCCCTTCATCTGCTGATGGACATTTAGGTTACTTCCACCTTTTGGCTATTGTGAATAATGCTGCTATGAACATGGATGTACAAATATCTTTGAGACCCTGCTTTCAATTCTTTTGGTATATATTCAGAAGTGGAATTGCTGGATCATATGGTAATTCCATTTTTAATATTTTGAGGAACTGCCATACTGTTTTCCACACTGGCTGCACTATTCTTGCAATTTTAGTGTGAAATCATTTCAAAATAAAAATTACAGCTCTAATTGACTTTATAATTGACTTTGTGATTAGGTAATAATTTATTTTAAAATCTGGTGAGAAGCTCCCTGATATCCAGGGCAAAAGGGGGAAAATGCTATTTCACTAGAAATGACAATTAAAATGAAGAAGAAAATGGAAGAAGTCAATATGGATTCGTATCAATGTGAGCATTAGCCCTGATGATTGTAAAATCTAGCTTTGAGCTCTAGACAGCCAAGGCAAAAAAAGAAACAGTATTTCGTTATTTGAAAGGAAGAATCTGCTCAGTCCCTGAGGAGAGTAACAAAATTTTTTCTCACCCAAGGAGGGTGGGGAAGTTTGTCTTCACTCCCTTCTTTCAAATATGCCTCCTGGGCTCCCCTGGTGGTGCAGTGGTTGAGAGTCCGCCTGCCGATGCAGGGGACACGGGTTCGTGCCCTGGTCCGGGAAGATCCCACATGCCGCGGAGCGGCTGGGCCCGTGAGCCATGGCCGCTGAGCCTGCGCGTCCGGAGCCTGTGCTCCGCAACGGGAGAGGCCACAACAGTGAGAGGCCCGTGTACCACAAAAAAAAAAAAAAAAAGTGTCTCCTACTATTTTACTGTGAGCTACCTTCTCCCAGGGTACTTTAAATTAGGGGCCTGTTTCTACTTGGCTCTGGACTTCTTGGCCTCGGGTCCCTTCTGGCACCACAAAGTTAGTATCTAGAATGGTTGGCTGCCGGTGAGGGCTGTTCCCCCCTTGCTCCCTTATCACGTTTATCACATGGAAGGAGGTGGACTCATGGTCTTTAAGTCTTAACAGCACTGATCATTTATGATTTTAACAGTTAGAAACTGAGATCATATCTTTTCCTGAGAGCAGGTTTTTATCTTGAAAGATACTGTCAGAAAGTCCTTCTTCCGGTCATAACTTAAAACTCATGCTACTGTTCAAGATTTTTTCTTGTTTTGTGTGGAGATGGAGAGGAGTTGCTCATTGCTCTTCTGGAAGCCTCTTCCCCACAAAGCCAGACCTTCTCCTGTCCTTCTGTCTGATCTCACCGACATCACAGGGCAGAAGGAGCAGGATAACGAGCAGGAGTTCTGGATTTAGGCTGCTCTGCTTCCAACCAGCTGCGTGACAGCAGGCAAGCGACTGCTCTTTGCCTCAGTTTCCCCATCTGTAACATGGGAATAATAAAAGCATCTGTTTCATAAAGTCATGAAGATTAACTTAAATAGTCCATATAAAACACTAAATTCAGAGTCTGACTCTCAGAAAGCAAAAACCTGGGGTGGGAGAAAAAAGGGGACCCAGGGACAAAATGATACAGACAGTAGGTCTGTGAGACTTGCAGACCGACCGGGAGGCCAGCCCTGCCCACAGAGTTGAAATAGAAGAGTCCCACATATGGACATTTCTCACTTTAACAGATCACAGCAGCTGGGGGATTTGCACATGTAAAAAGCTCTCACCGGTGAATCATTCTGCATTTGCACATTGCTCTATTATCATACACATCTTATCAGCTTCGATGATTACCTCGTGCGGTCCTCTGCCTTTTTGAGAGGAGAGCCCTGGAGCCTGCTGGCTGCCTATCTCCTCCTCCTCCCTTTATGCCAGTGCTTGTCTTCTGTCCCTTAGCTGCTAGGCTCCTGGCATCTCCATTAGACAGGGAAGCACATGCGAACTGGAAGGACTGAACCAAAATCTAGATGACTTCAACCGGTATATTTCCAATTAGCAGACATGCTGTAGGAAGAGGGAGCTGGTCAGGGCTTAGAGATACAGCACCAAACCAAACCAAAGTCCTTGGCATCAAGGAGCTTACATTCTGGGTCAGTGGTTAAAGAACACAAGAAAAATCAGGGAACCCAGGGGATGGAGGTGGGTTAGAGGTTATTACGTTGTAAAGGATAGTCAGGGAAGGCTTCTCTAAGACGGTGATATTGATGAGTACAGGAAGTGAGGGGATGAGCCATGCAGATATCGGGGCAAGATGTTCCAGGCAGAGAGATAGCACATTCAAGCATAACAGCAAGAAGGCTGGTGTGGCTGGAATGGAGTCAAAGGAGAGAGAAATTGAAAGAGGGCAAGGGCAGAGAGGGACTGGAGGCCAGCTCGTGGTCATGTGAAGGGAGCTTTTGGAAAGTTCTTAGCAGAGGAGTGATATGATCTGGCTACAGACTTGGGGTTTAAGCATGAGGGTGGCATGGGGAGACGGGGGTGGGGGACAGTTGGAAAGCCAGTGCCATAATCCAAGTAGGAGATTACGGTGGCTCAGATCACCATATTGATTGTGGTGGTGTCTCAGTGGGGCTGATCGTGGACATATTTCCATGGTAGAATCGATCAGGGTTTGCTAAAGGGCTGAACGTCAGGAATGAGAGAGAGGAACTAAAGATAACTCCAAAGATTTTGGTTTGAGCAAGTGCAAGGATGGAGTAGCCATTCCCTGAGGCAGAGAAGACTGCAGGAGAAGTACATTTAGGGGCGAATATCAGGAGTGTGGTTTTTAACAGTTTAAAAAAAAAAAGGATTTAAGGATGATGTGATAACACACGTAAAGCAGTTGCAACACCACCCGGCACTTCATGCACACTCATGCAAGGTTAGTATTATCCCCATTTTCACACTGCTGGTTTGGTAGAAGAGCCAGAATTCAAACCTGGGTCTGTTTGGCTCCAAACCTCGGTTTGTTTCTCTTCTTAAACATCCTCAGTCTTCCATGATCCCTTGTCCTTAAGGTTTCATGTTGATACTGTCAGAAAGTTCTTCCTCCTGTTTAACGGCAGTCTATCCTATTGCAGTTAGAGCCTGACCCTTTGTTTGGGACACTTGGGTTATGTCAAGTGAGGTCAGCAAGATCCTGTTTTGCGTGGTGAAGCAGGAGGCACCCGTGAGCTATTTGCCTCTTCAAGCGTTATTGGTAGCGCCGTGAAATTTAAATTCCCTTTTCATAGGTCTTCATCACAAGAAAGGTCATTTAAAACTTCACTGGCGGGCTTCCCTGGTGGCGCAGTGGTTGGGAGTCCGCCTG
This sequence comes from Lipotes vexillifer, assembly GCF_000442215.2. Lineage (NCBI taxonomy): Eukaryota > Metazoa > Chordata > Mammalia > Artiodactyla > Lipotidae > Lipotes > Lipotes vexillifer. Next base: position 2,822,685 of record NW_006772681.1, on the reverse strand, counting down.
CCGATGCAGGGGACACGCGTTCGTGCCCCGGTCCGGGAAGATCCCACATGCCGCGGAGTGGCTGGGCCCGTGAGCCATGGCGGCTGAGCCTGCGCGTCTGGAGCCTGTGCTCCGCAAACTTCACTGGCATCAAGTAATTCCTAAAACAGGCTTTAAAAATATAGACAGACAGGTAGGTAGGTAGGTAGATATTTATCTATATAGATATAAATATTAGAAAAATTCTAAAAATTTTTTTCATAATCCCAAATTTTAAAATGTATATAATGAGAATTGAAACATTTCTACTATTTCACCCATCTAATCTCATCTCCCAAGGATAACTTGACTAACAGTTTGGTACGTAACCTTCTCAAAGTTCACATACTCATACCCATTTCCTTATTTATTATTTTAACAACAACAACAAAAAAGGAATAAGCTATACCAGCTCTGTCCAATAGAATTTTCTGCAATAATGACAATGTTCTATCATACATGTCCACCAGCCATATATGGCTACTGAGCACTTGAAATGTGGCTAATGTGACTGAGGACTGAATTTTTAATTTTAAGTAATTTAAATAGCTATAGGTAGGTAGTGGCCACCATAATGGACAGCACAGTGTTATACATTTTGGATTTTTTACTTAGAGTATCATGGACATTTCTTTTTTGTTTAATTTTATAAATTTTGAAATCATCTCACAGGAAAGTTGCAGTTACAATACAAAAAAGCCATTTGAGAGTAAGTTGGGACTGGATGCATCAGCACATCCAAATAATTTAGTGTTTATTTCCTCAAACAAGGACATTCTCTTATGTAACCACAACCATCAAAATCAGTAAATTATCACTGACACATTACAGCCATCGAATCCTCAGGGCCCATCCACATGTTGCCAGTTGTCCCAATAACATCCTTTATAGCAAAGGATCCAGTTCACGATCGTGCAGTACACTTAGTTGGCATGCCTCTTTGGTTTCCTTCTATCTGATATAGTTCTCAACCTTTCTTTGACATTCATGACCTTGATACTTTTGAAGATTATAGACCAGTTATTTTGTAGAGTGTTCTTTCTCCAAGAAAGGGCCTGTTTGATGTTTTCTCATGGTTCGATTTAGGTTATGCATCTTCGGCAGGAAATCCCAGAAGTGATGCTGTGTTCTTCCCATTGCATGTTATCAGGTGGTGCAAGATTTCAATTTGTCCCATTACTGGTGGTAACTTATTATTGGATGAAAATGGTGTCTCCACTGTAAAGTTACTCTTGTTGTTTATTTCCTTTTCATTTTAAAATGTATGTATGTATGTATGTTGTTAAAAAAACCCCACATAACATGAAATTTACCATCTTAACCATTTCTACGTGTATAGTTCAAGAGTGTTGCGTATATTCACATTGTGAGAGACATCTCCAGAACTTTTTCATCTTGCAAACCTGAAACTCTGTACCCACTAAACAACTCCCCTTTCCCCCTCCCCACAGCCCCTGGTAAGCACCCTTCTACTTTCTGTCTCTATGAACTTGACAACTTTGGATACCTCATATAAGCAGAATCATGCAGTCTTTGTCTTTTTGTGACTGGCTTACTTCACTTAGCACAATGTCCTCAAGGTTCATCCCAGTTGTAGCATGTGTCAGGATTTCTTGCTTTTTTAAGGCTAAATAATATTCCATGGCATGTATATACCACATTTTGTTTATCTGTCCATCTGTTGGTGGAAATTTGGGTTCCACCTCTTGGCTTTTGTGATAGTGCTGCTATGAACATGGATATGCAAATATCTCTTTCAGACCTGTTTTCAAATTTCTTGGATGTATATCCAGAAGTGGGACTGCTGGGACATATGGTGGTTCTAGTTTTGATTTTTTTTGAGAAACTGTCATCCTGTTTTCCATAGCAGTTGCACCATTTTACAATCCCACCAACAGTGAACAAGGGTTGCAATTTCTCCAGATCCTTGTCAACACTTGTCATTCTGTTCTTGTTAGTAGCCATCCTAATGGGTATGAGTTGATATCTCATTGTGGTTTTGATTTGCATTTCTCTAATTATTAGTGAGGTTGAGCATCTTTTCATATGCCTGATGGCCATCTGTATGTCATCTTTGGAAGAATGTCTATTCAAGTCCTTTGTCAATTTTTTTTTTAACATCTTTATTGGGGTATAATTGCTTTACAATGGTGTGTTAGTTTCTGCTTTATAACAAAGTGAATCAGTTATACCCTTTGTCAATTTTTTAATTGGATTTTTTTTGTTGTCAGAGTTTTTTATATATTCTAGATATATCAGATATATGATTTGCAAGTATTTTCTCCCATTCCATAGGTTGCCATTTCACTCTGTTGAGCGTGTCTTATTCCCTTTTAATAGGTATTTTGTGAGGAGGTGCTTTGGAACTATGTAAATATTCCCTTCCTTATCATACTTTCCATTTATTTATTCATTTACTTATATCAGCATTGGACTCATGGCTTCCTATTTTATTCAGTGTATTATCTGTTATTATCATTTTCTGTTTTGATGCACAAATTGCCACAGATTAGGCCAATGGAAGCCACTTCAAGCTGGCTTCTGGGGTCCTTCTGACATGTTCCTATCATTCTCTGAGGCACTTTCTTGTTTTCTGCTGCCACAGGATATTCCAGGATGATCTCGTACTTTCCTGTTGCAGCCCTGGAATTAACCATTTCTCCAGGAACCCTGCTTCCTTTGAATAGAGAATGGGATTTAGAAGCTTCTGGCCCAGGCTCTGCTGCTGAAATCTGTGGCTTTGAAAAGCCCAGCATCTGATCTGGAGAGGCATACCTCATCAGCCAGCCAGAACAAACCCCTCATTTACAGAGGAGGGGACTGATGCTCAGACAGGATCAGGCGGCCAATGTTCCCGAGCTCGTGAGAACTCAGACGAGAGCTGAGGCCTCTGACTCCCTTCCAGCGCTCTTTCCCTGGCAATACATTTTG